>NC_135232.1:663544477-663761977 GCF_051348905.1 Ranitomeya variabilis | reverse complement strand
GGGTAAACATCGGGTTACTAAGCGCGGCCCTGCGCTTAGTAACCCGATATTTACCCTGGTTACCATTGTAAAACATTGCTGGCATCGTTGCTTTTGCTGTCAAACACAATGATACACGCCGATCTGACGACCAAATAAAGTTCTGGACTTTCAGCAACGACCAGCGATATCACAGCAGGATCCAGATCGCTGCTGCATGTCAAACACAATGATATCGCTATCCAGGACGCTGCAATGTCACGGATCGCTATCGTTATCGTTGCAAAGGCATTTACTGTGAAGGTACCTTAACCCTTGACTCTGCCCTGTCCTTGAAACCGCACATCCAAGCTCTTTCCACCTCCTGTCGCCTCAAGCTCAAAAATATCTCCAGAATCCGTCCTTTCCTCAACCCTCAATCTACTAAAATGCTTGTGCATGCCCTCATCATCTCCTGCCTCGACTACTGCAACACCCTTTTCTGTGGCCTCCCTGCTAACACTCTCGCACCTCTCCAGTCCATCCTTAACGCTGCTGCCCGTCTAATTCATCTCTCTACTTGCTACTCCTCCGCTTCTCCCCTCTGCAAATCTCTGCACTGGCTCCCATTCCCTCAGCGTTTCCAGTTCAAATTACTAATACGGACCTACAAAGCCATCCACAACCTGTCTCCTCTATGCATCTCTGAATTAATCTACCAATATCTTCCGTCACGTAATCTCTGTTACTCCCAAGACCTCCTTCTCTCCTCCACACTTATTCGCTCCTCACCTAATCTCCTCAAAGACTTCTCCCGAATATCCCTCATCTGGAATTCCGTGCCCCAACACGTCCGACTTTCAACCACATTCGGGTCCTTCAGACGGAACCTGAAAACCCACCTCTTCAAGAAAGAAACAATAGTTTAATTTATCGCTAAAAAGGTTTTTATTAACATCAAATATATTAAAAAACATATACATGAAAGTACCTAGAAATAAAAATGGGGCTTATATCTGTGTCTCGCCAATTAGTATTGTATTATCTGTATTGTCCAGTTTTTATTTCTATATCCTGGCATGTATGTTTAATATAGTTGATATTAACAACAATCTTTTTAGCCATAAAGAAGAGAATAGTTTCTTCAGGGATTTGTTAACAAAACCACAAGAATAAGGACAAAGAGTGCACCTGGTAGATTTCCAGAAGAGAGCATCATCATTACCTTTAGACTTTCCAGCTCCTCCTTGTGCTTCCTCTTCTGATGCATAATTGCAGCTTGGTATTCTATAATGAAAATAATAATTAAAAGTGTTATAGCCAAACTAATCTCATTAAAACTTGATAACTAATCGTCTGTATATGTGGTGACAAAAAAAGAAAACAAAATGAATAATTTGTGGAGAGCAATTTTTTTTTATGTAGCAGTTCAGCTGACAATGCCATTAACAACTTTTCCATTGCTCATATTCACTCTGATTAAAATGAGAAATGTGAACGCGGTCTAAAAAAAAGTGCATCTCATTTTTCCATACATAAACACTGGTTTATAAAACGATAGACCTATTATGGGAATATCACAATTTATAAAATAAATGTAAAAGCTGAATGTAGCCCATTGGATGGTTGCCTTATGCTTTGATCACACGCAATTGCGTGGTACATTTGTCGCCAGGTCAAAAGTGAACAACTTTGTTCTTAATTTAATTTCCATAACTCCAGAGTAATTTTTTTTTTTTTTAAATCTGCTATATGGTTCCAGAGATCTGGGCCTTTTTACTTGGTGCTAATTTTTATGATCTTTACCAATAGGGCGGTGCTCACAGGGTTCTCTAGGGGTCTGTATGTAGGCTGCTCTACATCATTATCCTGTGAATCACATCCCCTTGTTAAAGATCATAAAAATTAACACTAAATAAAAACACCCATATGGCTTGAACCGTATGGAGAACTCACAAAAAAAATTAAGAAGGAAAATAAATCAAGGGAACAATGGGAATAAAACAAAAGCAAAATTTGCCCACTTTTAATCCTGGGGACAGGTTCACTTTAATATGTAGATTTAGAAGTACTTCCAGCACATACACTTAACTGACCTGTATATTTATTACATGGTTACAGGATGTATCCATTTCACGCACCTTTAAGAATACATTGAGGTTTTTTTTACGTAGTTTTTAGTAGAATTAGACACCATATTCCAAAAGCACACCGGAGTACAAATGGTTCCAGTAGTGATTATTTGAATGTGACATATTCAGTATTTCATTTCTGCAAGTTAATAATACAGCAACACCCTTGTGGTGCACAAAAGCGGTATTTTTTTAGCAAGCATTTATAATTAGCAAATTTGTGTTCAACTTGTAAAAAAAAAAAAAAAAAAAGACTATTTGCAACCAATTAATAAAATATTATGCAACCATTCTGATGAGCAAAAAGGAGGACAAAAAAAAAATTACCTAAACCAACAAATGATGAATTGGTGAAGTATGATGAGCATAAACCTTCAATTGATTTTCATTTTTGAGAGGACGGAAGATGGAACGAAGGACAGATGGAACGAAGGACAGATGGAACGAAGGACAGATGGAACGAAGGACAGATGGAACGAAGGACAGATGGAACGAAGGACAGATGGAACGAAGGACAGATGGAACGAAGGACAGATGGAACGAAGGACAGATGGAACGAAGGAAGGGACGAAAGACTGAGTGAAAGACGGTACCAGTCACTGACTCCAACGACCATAGCAGCTCAAAACACAAAACAACAATACCATAATATTTGTATCAGTATGGAGAAAAAACAGTCATCTTCTATGTTAGATGGCTGGTGCAGAAAGTGAAGAGATTAATAGAACTCTCTCAGTAATATCAATCCCCAAAGCTGCATATGTGGGCAATGCAGGACTTGGAAATGTAACTCCATCGGCAACTTTATAATTAATCTCTAAGCCACAAAGAAATGTGAATAGCGGCACCAGTGTTAAAACATATAATCATTTGTGCGAAGGAGTTGAGCCGGATTATAGAGCCGTTTTAAGCATAAATGTCCAATTTGGAGATGGTCAGCATATCAACATGTAGATACGAATGATTCAGAAAAAAAAAAAGTATGGGGCACGCACCATGGCAGCTTTAATGAAAAGTCATTTATTTCATGACTATCATCTTAGATGGTAAGGTGCATCAGCGGACAGAGGCGTGTCGGGAGAGAGGACAACGGCCATTTGAGTTACCACACTTCAACGGGTCCAGGTCCCGCATACTTTTTTCTGAATCATTCAACTTTATAATTACTTATAATCAACTTAAAGTGCCTGAGTCTCTAGGTTGTTTCCCTGTCCGGCACCAGCCTCCTTAGCTTGACTGACAGCTCGCTGTCTGATTTCCTTGCCAGGTGCCCAACATCACATAGACCTTGAGCCATCAATCTATTTAAAGAGGTGGGGGCTGGGCCAAGCCCAGAGCACTTAACACCTCATGTGCATGTAAATGAAAATGCTATTTATTTGGCAATGCTGAAACAGATGGCAAATATAAAAGGTGTCAATGGATTTATATTTCAAAGACCTGTATGAATACATATGCCTTATGGGGGGACCATGGATCTTCTGACCTGAACCCTAATGTCACTTCTGGGAGACACTGATGTGTGAAACTAGCCTAAGTGCAAGATGTTACTCTTGGTCAAAAATTCCATTGATGAATATACACTACAACATGCCGCTCCCTTTCCTAAAATAGCAAATTACAAAGAACAATAGTCTATCATCTCTATACGCGCTGCTGTATAGTTACATACAGCTTTGTGTCTATTTTGAGGTGTTAACCAAATAGAGCTTAGAATGATTACGAAAACTGTTTGCACTCAATGCACTGCAAATCCTGGGTGTAAAACATGGCTGAGAAAACCTGAAATCAGGAGATTAGGTCATTGAAAGCTGGTGGTAAAGGTCTTATTTCATGTGCAATCAAGAGAATAAGGATCTAATGAGTAAATGAACAAAGCAATGAGACTGCACCAGTTAGGCCTCTTTCACATATCAGTTTTTTAGAATCCGTCAAAGTGTTGAAAAGACGGAACCTGTGCAGATTGTAAAAAACTGACGCACTGGATCCGTTTTTTTGATGGATCCTTCGAAGCAGCTGCTGGAGGAATTTAAAGGGAGGGATAGAGAGGGAGAGAGAGATTCCCTGAATGGAAAAAAATGGGTTAAATTAAAGGAATAGAAATTCTTCCAGGCATGCTCAGTTTCAAAAAATCCGTCGCTGGATTCCTGCTTTTGACGTCCATAGGCTTCCATTATAGCCGACAGACAGTGCAGGATCTGTCGCTGTCCGACTTTTCGACGTACACAAAAAACGTTACTTTGTCCATTGTCTCCGGGAAACGGACACAGAATTTACGACGGATCCATCAAACGACGGATGAAACGGAAGGCCATCCGTCACAATCCTTCGCTAATACAAGTCTATGAGAAAAAAACGGATCCAGCAGAAACATTTGCTAGATCCGTTTTTTTCAAAAAAAGACGGATTGTGACTGATGGCAAAAAAAACGATGTGTGAAGGAAGCCTTAGTAGTTGTACTCAAAAGCTTTGTTTACACGTGACAGTTTTGCATGTTTTTTGCTGCTTTTTTGTGTAAACTGTGCAGCATAATCAATGAGATTTCTAAAATCTCATGTACAACTTGGGTTTTCTTTCCATGCATATTTTTTTCCCCCAAGATGCATTTTATTTGTTTCAGTATTTTTTTGCAGCAATTTCATCCATTCAAATGAATGGATGAAAAACACAAGTAATAATGCCTCAAAAAATTGCATGTAAAAATGTGCATATTGTATGCAGCACTGGAATCTCTTTGTGCAGAGGCAAAAAAAAAAAAAAGAAAAATGCAAAAACGCAAGACGTGAACATGCCCTAAGGATACATTCTTCCCACAGTGAGCATATGATGATTTTCTGCATGATGTCTGCAACCATTAAGTAAAATAGGTTACTTGCATTTTTTTCCCGAAAATACACAATGTACAAAATTCATCAAAATCTCATAGTGGGAACATAGTCTTTGGGGTTGTACAGATTAAGTATTTACAGATGGTCAGTCATGACAAGTTTTTAAGTGGAAACCATTTCTGGAAACATTCAGTTATGCTTAGTTCTCATGATGAGTACTTGGTACATTTTTTTTTCTCCTGCATATAAATCCGCACAATATTACTGTTCCAGAAAAGTGGATGAGATTCATGCAACTATACTGCTCAGTGTGCAATTTTTCTTAATGCTGTGTTAATTGACTGGAAGTGGTTTTATTTTTTATTTATTTATTTTTTAAATTTGCAGCATGTTAATTTCTTTTGTAGATGTGTTTTACAAGAAGCGTATTTTCTCTTGATGGAGAAGAGGAAAATCCACAGATAAAAATCTCATATCCATTTCTATCTTGATTCCACAGCAAAAACGCAGTAAAAAGGCATATAAATTGCATATGACCATCAACCAAATGTTATCAAAGCTAAGTAAAAGGAAGTTTTATTTAAAATATGACAAAAAAAGCATCAGAGAAAAATTTTTGGGGGGAGGAATTGGAAAAGCTGGATGCTGCTGACAGTGAAACAAGTCGTGCGTTACACCTGTAGGATGATTGATAACTAGATGAATAAATACTATCGCGCTAAAACAGCTTTCTTTTTCTCAGCTTTTAAAAACAGTGAAAAAAATTCACGCAACCTAATTTACATAATAGGTCTAGAAAATCTGCAACATCAAACACACACTAAATACTCATCCTGTGCGCTTTGTCTAAGCATATATGCACAAGATGTCTTTTAGACACAGGTGTACGTGTAGCGGCCCCCAGACGCAGGGCAGTGGGGTACTCTGTACCGGGTCCCTCGGTCTCGGTTCTAGGGGTGTCACGGTGGCCCAACCTGGTCCGTGGCCCTGCTAAGGGGCGCCCAAATAAAGGTGTAGGTGAGAGTTTGTCAAGTGTTCGTGACGCCACCTGTGGTATTCGGTCAGGGTGACCGACGCTGCTAGGGGTCCGCTGGGGTGATGGAATGGCAGCTAGATGGTGTAACTTCCCACAGGTGAAGTATGTCCCCAGGGCTTCCCTTGATGAGTAGATGGTGATGGTGTAGGTCGCTGTAAATAACGAGGACACAGGGTTGCAGTCTCTACCTTTTTACGGAAGGCTTCGGCATCCACAATCCAGAGCACTGCTAACAGGGCTGGCTGAGACCGGCCGGTCCGAAGGTACATCCAGAGTTCCCTTTGCAGGTGGAAATCAGTAGCCTTCCTACTAGCGCCTGTGTGTTGTAGTACCTCCCTGCTGAGCACCACAGGATAGTCCTCACAACTGTCGTGTATGTCTCTGTTCTTTCTCTTTGTCCCCCAGATGGTTTGGATAGGATGCACCCGTATGACGGGGTAGGCCTGGAGCTATTTTATAGGGACCCTAGAGACGCCCCTCTCCCACAATTGCCTCCGTTGTCTTCATTAGGTGTAAAGGTGAAACAGCCAACCCAGAGTTAACTGTCCTGCCGTAGTTCAGAGTAATGCGTAGAGCCTATTACTTCCTCGGCGTTCCGGCCGCCGGCTACGCGCCTCAGAAGGATGTTGCCGATCTTGGGGCACAACTCCTCCTGGTTCTATCTCCTTTGTGCTGTGATCTCGTTTCTCACTTCTCCACAATATACTTTGCTTCGTGTCCTTTCTTAGGATGCCGCCGCAATGAGGTGCAGGCACGGCTCCGTAACGATCTGTCTTGTGCTAGGCCACTGCCAGGATCCCACCCCTGACAGGGACCTCCCTGAGTCTTCCCAAGCAACGCTCTCTCTCACTAGATGTTACCTGGGCAAAACCCAGTCAGCTTCTCGCTAACTTCCTATCCGACTCCCAGTTTTACCAGAGTGTGAGGAGTGGCCTAATACATAGAACCTTATGCTCCCCCTGGTGGCCGGAGTGTGAAGTGTAATGTGTGACTGTGATACCTAGTCAGGTGAACTCCTTTAGTGCCATCAGACGTACCATCACTCCCCTTAGTGGCGGAGCGACAGTACTGCAATGACCAGACTCTGGGGCGCTGCATACGCCTCAAGCTTAAGGCGAAGATGCTTTAGGAAAGTGCTAGCGGTGTTGTTCTTGAAGCATCTTTATTGGAGTCCTTTCCACTGCTGGCATCCTTTTTGTAATTAGCAATAAACATCCTATAGTAAATTAACCATACTCGGATCAAGAAGTGTCTCTCAACAACAATTTAGAAAATAAACAAGTTTATTAGACATCCAGAATGTGACAAAATACAAATAAAACAAATTGGTGCCTCAAACCATGCATATAGAGGCAATCTAAAGAGGGGGACACAAAATACCCAAATAATTAATCCTGTCTGCTAGATCATATTGGAATCATTTAATAATATTTCAAATACGATTAATATATAATAGATGTATACCAGCAAAAATAGTTGCATATCCTCAATCAATATTTCTTCTGCATGTGCGCATATGTCCACATACAATGAAAATGCACCAAATATGCATTCTTGGTCTGGGTGTATGAAGGGGCGTTTCTATTTGATGGCAAAACCATGCCTTTAGTTTATTTGTGATCCATTGCCGTGTTTCTCTGCCCTGCATATTTGGTGCATTTTCATTGTATATGGACATATGCGCACATGCAGGATAAATATTGATTGAGGATATGCAACAATTTTTGCTGGTATACATCTATTATATATTTAGATTATTTGAAATATTATTAAATGGTTCCAATATGATATAGCAGACAGACAGGATTACCGTAATTATTTGGGTATTTTTGTGTCCCCCTCTTTAGCTGGCCTCTATTTGCATGGTTTGAGGCACCAATTTGTTTTATTTGTATTGTGTCATTTTCTGGATGTCTAATAAAAGTATTTATTTTATAAACTGTTGTTGAGAGACACTTCTTGATCCGAGTATGGTTAATTTACTATAGGATCTTTAATACTTGTTATGGAGTGTTGCCCATCCTTCAGTAGGATTAATTGGCATGGGTAGTATGCTTAATCCTTTTTGTAATGTAAACCTTTAAAGAGTGAGCTACTTCCGAGAGGAAGACGTTAAAAAAAAAAAAATAATTATGTATTACTTATTTTAGCAGCTTCTTGGCTTTTATAGACTTATGCGTTTAAAAGAAAATACAAAAGATATAAATACAAAAGATATAACATGTGCACAGCAATGTTGTTTTGACATTGCTGTGCAGTGTTTTATTCTTTGTAGATATTATTTTGTGCTTTATGAGGCAGGTTTCAGACGGTTGTGCACACACCTTTAGGCCCGATTCAGATGTCCAATATATTTTTATCCGAGTTTGGTCCGAGTGTCATCAGTCGTTCTCTTATATGGAGAAAAAAAAATGATATAGTTTATCTACCTTCTCCTTTCGGACAGTTCATGAAAATTGGACCTGATGAGTAATCAACCGAGCTTTACTACACTTCTGAATGGCTTATCTGATTGTGTAATGTTCTCCCACATCCATACTGCTGTGTAACTAGGCATAGCAAACTCTATAGTCTTGGAAAAAGTGATTCAACCTGTGTAATCATAAACTTGTGGCCATGTTGGTTGACACAGCTTCTCTTAAATGATCATAACCATTGTTGAATGGCGCAGGGCGGTAGCCACTAGAAAGGCACTGGTTTTCTCCTGTGATGCCCTGGTGCACTACATGAAAGAGTGGTCTTGGCTGGGTGTTGGTGCTGTAAGGGCCTTGAGTCCGTGCAGGTCGCTATTAGCCGATGGTGTTGGTTGGATAGGACCAAAGGTGTTAAAGTTCAATAAAGGATATTCAAGTTCTAAAACATGGCAACTTGGTAAGAATTATGTACAAGGGGTAGCGGCTAGAAAGTCTCATGGAGGTTTCCTTCACAGTGAAAAGCATTTTCATGCACATCATTCCCTTCCACTGTACACTATCAACTTTACTTATACACTATGCATAGTATATTACGATACATTACAACACAACACAATACATATATATACAAAAGACAATGCACAAAAGGCAATTGGTGTCTTCAGAGGCAGAAATGCAACAGTCCAGTCCACACCTCTTACACCATGAAAAACTAAGCATCAACATATGTTATTTGGAAACTGGTGCCATTTTCCTCATCACCATCCCGTGTCTGCTTGCATATAAACCTATAATAGGCCTATAAACAGCATCACTTCTATAGCGTCTCTGTCCATTATTACCGCTGTGAACTTTAAAGACCCAGGATTTATACCCATCACATTCAGAGAGCTGCGATTACACACTCATCTGATCGCTAAGCCATCTGGGTATTACCACACAATTTGTTTACTAAATCTAAGGCAAATGTAAGAGGCTGGATGAAAAAAATACACTGCTCAAAAAATTAAAGGGAACACTAAAATACCACATCCTAGAGATCACTGAATTAAATATTCCAGTTGTAAAGCTTTATTCATTACATAGTGGAATGTGCTGAGAATAATAAAACATAAAACTGATCAATGTAAATCACAAATAATATCACACGGAGGTCTGGAGTTGGAATGATGCTCAAAATTAAAGTGGAAAATGAAGTTACAGGCTGATCCAACTTCAGTGGAAATGCTTCAAGACCAGGAAATGATGATCAGTAGTGTGTGTGTGGCCTCCACGTGCCTGTATGACCTCCCTACAATGCCTGGGCATGCTCCTGATGAGGCGGCGGACGGTCTCCTCCCAGACCTTGACTAAAGCATCTGTTAACTCCTGGACACTCTGTGGTGCAACGTAACATTGGTGGATGGTGCGAGACATGATGTCCCAGATGTGTTCAATTGGATTCAGGTCTGGAGAATTGGCGGGCCAGTCCATAGCTTCAATGCCTTCATCTTGCAGGAATTGCTAACACACTACAGCCACATGAGGTCTGGTATTGTCCTGCATTACAAGGAACCCAGGGCCAACCACACCAGCATATGGTCTCACAAGGGGTCTGAGGATCTCATCTCGGTACCTAATGGCAGTCAGGCTACCTCTGGTGAGCACATGGAGGGCTGTGTGTACCTCCAAAGAAATGCCACCCCACACCATTACTGACCCACTGCCAAACCGGTCATGTTAAAGGAAGTTGCAGGCAGCAGATCGCTCTCCATGGCGTCCCCAAACTCTGTTACATCTGTCACATGTGCTCAGTGTGAACCTGCTTTCATCTGTGAAGAGCACCAGTGGTGAATTTGCCATCTGGTGCTCTGTGGCAAATACCAAGCGTCCTGCACGGTGTTGGGCTGTGAGCACAACCCCCATCTGTGGACGTTGGGCACTCAGACCATCCTCTTGGAGTCGGTGTCTGTTATGACCCCAATGGCGAGGGTCTCAGAGGAACGTGGAAGTCTGCAGAATATAAAAATCCAGCTCATAGGGCAGTGGTAACTGGGTTGACCATATATCTACTCCTAACGCCAACACTAGAAGTAGCCGGGGATCATTCCTACGTTGATTCTAGATGACACGCTCCAGCCGGAGAATCTAGCTACCCCTAGTAGAGGAAAACAAAGACCTTTCTTGCCTCCAGAGAAGGGGACCCCAAAGCTGGATAGAAGCCCCCCACAAATAATGACGGTGAGGTAAGAGGAAATGACAAACACAGAAATGAACCAGGTTTAGCACAGAGAGGCCCGCTTACTGATAGCAGAATAAAGAAAGGTAACTTATATGGTCAACAAAAACCCTATCAAAATCCACACTGGAAATTCAAGAACCCCCGAACCGTCTAATGGTCCGGGGGGAGAACACCAGCCCCCTAGAGCTTCCAGCAAAGGTCAGGATATAGATTAGGAACAAGCTGGACAAAAATACAAAACCAAAACAAATAGCAAAAAGCAAAAGGCAGACTTAGCTGATATAACTGGAACCAGGATCAGTAGACAAGAGCACAGCAGACTAGCTCTGATAACTACGTTGCCAGGCATTGAACTGAAGGTCCAGGGAGCTTATATAGCAACACCCCTAACTAACGACCCAGGTGCGGATAAAAGGAATGACAGAAAAACCAGAGTCAAAAAACTAGTAACCACTAGAGGGAGCAAAAAGCAAATTCACAACAGTACCCCCCCCCTTAGTGAGGGGTCACCGAACCCTCACCACGACCACCAGGGCGATCAGGATGAGCGGCATGAAAGGCACGAACTAAATCGGCCGCATGAACATCAGAGGCGACCACCCAGGAATTATCCTCCTGACCATAGCCCTTCCACTTGACCAGGTACTGAAGCCTCCGCCTGGAGAGGCGAGAATCCAAGATCTTCTCCACCACGTACTCCAACTTGCCCTCAACCAACACCGGAGCAGGAGGCTCAGCAGAAGGAACTACAGGCACAATGTACCGCCGCAACAAGGACCTATGAAATACATTGTGAATAGCAAACGACACAGGAAGATCCAGACGAAAAGATACAGGATTAAGGATTTCCAATATCTTGTAAGGCCCAATAAAACGAGGTTTAAATTTGGGAGAGGAGACCTTCATAGGAACAAAGCGGGAAGAAAGCCATACCAAATCCCCAACGCGTAGTCGGGGATCCACACCGCGGCGGCGGTTGGCAAAGCGCTGAGCCTTCTCCTGTGACAACTTCAAGTTGTCCACTACATGATTCCAGATCTGCTGCAACCTATCCACCACAGAATCCACCCCAGGACAGTCAGAAGGCTCCACATGACCCGAAGAAAAGCGAGGATGGAAACCAGTGTTGCAGAAAAAAGGCGAAACCAAGGTGGCGGAACTAGCCCGATTATTAAGGGCAAACTCAGCCAACGGCAAGAATGTCACCCAATCGTCCTGATCAGCAGAGACAAAACACCTCAAATAAGCCTCCAAAGTCTGATTGGTTCGCTCCGTCTGTCCATTAGTCTGAGGATGGAAAGCAGACGAAAACGACAAATCAATGCCCATCCTACTACAAAAGGATCGCCAGAACCTGGAAACGAACTGGGATCCTCTGTCTGACACAATATTCTCAGGGATGCCGTGCAAACGAACCACGTTCTGGAAAAACACAGGAACCAGATCGGAAGAGGAAGGCAGCTTAGGCAAAGGAACCAAATGGACCATCTTGGAGAAGCGATCACATATCACCCAGATAACGGACATGCCCTGAGATAGCGGAAGATCAGAAATGAAATCCATGGAGATATGTGTCCAAGGTCTCTTCGGGACAGGCAAGGGCAAGAGCAAACCGCTGGCACGAGAACAGCAAGGCTTAGCTCGAGCACAAGTCCCACAGGACTGCACAAATGACCGCACATCCCTTGACAAGGAAGGCCACCAAAAGGACCTGGCCACCAGATCTCTGGTGCCAAAAATTCCCGGGTGACCTGCCAACACTGAGGAATGAACCTCGGAAATGACTCTGCTGGTCCACTTATCCGGGACAAACAGTCTGTCAGGTGGACAAGACTCAGGCCTATCAGCCTGAAATCTCTGCAACACACGTCGCAGATCCGGAGAAATAGCTGACAAGATAACTCCATCTTTAAGAATACCAACAGGATCAGCGACTCCAGGAGCATCAGGCACAAAGCTCCTAGAAAGAGCATCGGCCTTCACATTCTTTGAACCTGGTAAATACGAGACAACAAAATCAAAGCGGGAGAAAAACAATGACCAGCGGGCCTGTCTCGGATTAAGGCGTTTAGCAGACTCGAGATACATCAGATTTTTGTGATCAGTCAAGACCACCACACGATGCTTAGCACCCTCGAGCCAATGACGCCACTCCTCAAATGCCCATTTCATGGCCAACAACTCCCGATTGCCCACATCATAATTTCGCTCGGCAGGCGAAAACTTCCTAGAGAAAAAGGCACAAGGTTTCATAACAGAGCAACCAGGACCTCTCTGCGACAAAACGGCCCCTGCCCCAATCTCCGAAGCATCCACCTCAACCTGAAAGGGAAGTGAGACGTCAGGCTGGCACAAAACAGGCGCCGAAGTAAACCGGCGTTTCAACTCCTGGAAAGCCTCCACGGCAGCAGGAGCCCAGTTAGCTACATCGGAGCCCTTCTTGGTCATATCCGTCAAAGGTTTCACAATGCTAGAAAAATTAGCGATAAAACGACGGTAGAAGTTAGCGAAGCCCAAGAACTTCTGAAGACTCTTAACTGACGAGGGCTGAGTCCAATCAAGAATAGCTCGGACCTTGACTGGGTCCATCTCCACAGCAGAAGGGGAAAAAATGAACCCCAAAAAGGGAACCTTCTGTACACCAAAGAGACACTTTGAGCCCTTGACAAACAAAGAATTTTCACGCAAAATTTTAAAGACCGACCTGACCTGCTCCACATGCGAATCCCAATTATCAGAAAAAACCAAAATATCATCCAGATAAACAATCAAAAATTTATCCAGATACTTCCGGAAAATGTCATGCATAAAGGACTGAAAAACTGAAGGCGCATTGGAGAGCCCAAAAGGCATCACCAAGTACTCAAAATGACCTTCGGGCGTATTGAATGCGGTTTTCCATTCATCACCTTGCTTAATGCGCACAAGGTTGTACGCACCACGAAGGTCTATCTTGGTGAACCACTTGGCACCCTTAATCCGGGCAAACAAGTCAGACAACAGTGGTAAAGGATACTGAAATTTGACAGTGATCTTATTTAAAAGCCGATAATCAATACAAGGTCTCAAAGATCCGTCCTTTTTTGCCACAAAAAAGAATCCCGCACCAAGAGGGGAAGAAGACGGACGAATATGTCCTTTCTCCAGAGACTCCTTGATATATGAACGCATAGCGGTATGTTCAGGTACCGACAGATTAAACAGTCTTCCCTTAGGAAATTTACTGCCTGGGATCAAATCTATAGCACAGTCACAGTCCCTATGAGGAGGCAGTGCACTGGACTCAGACTCACTGAAGACATCCTGATAATCAGACAAATACTCCGGAACTTCCGAAGGCGTAGAAGAAGCAATAGACACAGGCAGGGAATCCCCATGAATACCACGACAGCCCCAACTTGAGACTGACATAGCCTTCCAGTCCAGGACTGGATTATGGGTCTGTAACCATGGCAGCCCTAAAACAACCAAATCATGCATTTTATGTAAAACCAGGAAACGTATCACCTCGCGGTGTTCAGGAGTCATGCACATGGTAACCTGTGTCCAATACTGCGGTTTATTTGCTGCCAATGGCGTAGCATCAATACCCCTAAGAGGAATAGGATTTTCTAATGGTTCAAGAGTAAAACCACAGCGCTTAGCAAATGAGAGATCCATGAGACTCAGGGCAGCACCTGAATCTACAAACGCCATGACAGGATAAGATGACAGTGAGCAAATCAAAGTTACAGACAGAATAAATTTAGGTTGCAAATTACCAACGGTGACAGGACTAACAACCTTAGCTATACGTTTAGAGCATGCTGAGATAACATGTGTAGAATCACCACAGTAGTAGCACAAGCCATTCCGGCGTCTATGAATTTTCCGCTCATTTCTAGTCAGGATTCTATCACATTGCATTAAATCAGGTGTCTGTTCAGACAACACCATGAGGGAATTTGCGGTTTTTCTATCACATTGCACCGAATTAGGTGTCTGTTCAGACAACACCATGAGAGAATTTGCGGTTTTGCGCTCCCGCAACCGCCGGTCAATTTGAATAGCCAGTGCCATAGTATCATTCAGACCTGTGGGAATGGGAAAACCCACCATAACATTCTTAATGACTTCAGAAAGGCCATTTCTAAAATTAGCGGCCAGTGCACACTCGTTCAAATGTGTCAGCACGGACCATTTCCGAAATTTTTGGCAATACACTTCAGCCTCGTCCTGCCCCTGAGACATAGACAGCAAGGCCTTTTCTGCCTGAATCTCAAGATTGGGTTCCTCATAAAGTAAACCGAGCGCCAGAAAAAACGCATCAAGATCAGCCAATGCCGGATCTCCTGGCGCCAGCGAAAAAGCCCAATCCTGAGGGTCGCCCCGTAAGAACGAAATAACAATTTTTACTTGCTGAGCAGAATCTCCAGATGAACAGGGTCTCAGGGACAAAAACAATTTACAATTATTCACGAAATTCCTAAACTTAAACCTGTCTCCGGAAAACAGTTCAGGAATCGGTATTTTAGGTTCTGACCTAGGATTTCTGATAACATAGTCTTGTATGCCCTGCACACGAGTAGCCAGCTGGTCCACACTTGTAATCAAGGTCTGGACATTCATGTCTGCAGCAAGCATAGCCACTCTGAGGTAAAGGGGAAGAAGAAAAAAAAAAACTCAGAATCTTCTTTCTTATAATCCCTCTTCTGCAATGCATTAAACATTTAATACTGGCCTGGCAAACTGTTATGACCCCAATGGCGAGGGTCTCAGAGGAACGTGGAAGTCTGCAGAATATAAAAATCCAGCTCATAGGGCAGTGGTAACTGGGTTGACCATATATCTACTCCTAACGCCAACACTAGAAGTAGCCGGGGATCATTCCTACGTTGATTCTAGATGACACGCTCCAGCCGGAGAATCTAGCTACCCCTAGTAGAGGAAAACAAAGACCTTTCTTGCCTCCAGAGAAGGGGACCCCAAAGCTGGATAGAAGCCCCCCACAAATAATGACGGTGAGGTAAGAGGAAATGACAAACACAGAAATGAACCAGGTTTAGCACAGAGAGGCCCGCTTACTGATAGCAGAATAAAGAAAGGTAACTTATATGGTCAACAAAAACCCTATCAAAATCCACACTGGAAATTCAAGAACCCCCGAACCGTCTAACGGTCCGTGGGGAGAACACCAGCCCCCTAGAGCTTCCAGCAAAGGTCAGGATATAGATTAGGAACAAGCTGGACAAAAATACAAAACCAAAACAAATAGCAAAAAGCAAAAGGCAGACTTAGCTGATATAACTGGAACCAGGATCAGTAGACAAGAGCACAGCAGACTAGCTCTGATAACTACGTTGCCAGGCATTGAACTGAAGGTCCAGGGAGCTTATATAGCAACACCCCTAACTAACGACCCAGGTGCGGATAAAAGGAATGACAGAAAAACCAGAGTCAAAAAACTAGTAACCACTAGAGGGAGCAAAAAGCAAATTCACAACAGGTGTCTAACCGTTTGTGCAGACACATGCATATTTGTGGCCTGCTGGAGGTCATTTTGCAGGGCTCTGGCAGTGCTCCTCCTGTCCTCCTTGCACAAAGGCTGAGGTAGCAGTCCTGCTGCTGGGTTGTTGCCCTCCTACGGCCCCTTCCACGTCTAATGGTGTACTGGCTTGTCATCTGTTAGCGCCTCCAGCCTCTGGACACTACAATGACAGACACAGCAAACCTTCTTGCCACAGCTCGCATTGATGTGCCATCCTGGATGAGTTGCAGTACCTGAGCCACTTGTGTTGGTTGTAGAGTCCGTCTCATGCTACCACGAGTGTGAAAGCACAACCAACATTGCAGTCCTCATTGGCCCCAATCTCCTCCATCTCATGCCCTGATTCTGCTCTGAAGCATTACAATGAAACCCTGCAAAGTGCCCTGGATGAAGCTGCACCTCCTATACATAGAACAACTCGGCACAGACAGCGGCAACCGTGGCACATGCTGCAAACACGTTTCCTGCAGCTGTGCTCCAGGTGTGCCGAACGTATGTGGAGATAATCTACTCTACCCGAAGATTTCATCCATTATAAGTTCATGCTAAAAACATACAACTCTGCCCTTCACCTCTCCAAACATACCATTGTTTCAACCAAAAAATTTCAACACCCTCATCACCTCGCTGTCTAATAACCCTAAACATCTCTGACACTTTCCAGTCCCTACTCAACCCAAGAGTGCAGGCCCCAACCACGGATCTCCGCGCTGACGATCTGGCCAATTTCTTCAAAGAAAAAATTGACCACATTCGACAGGAAATTATCTCCCAATCCCCCTTCATACCATGCACGGTCCTCCCTCCCCCACTGCATCTAGTTCACTCTCTGACTTTGAACCAGTTACAGAATAAGTAGTAATCAGGCTCCTTGCATCTTCTTGCCCAACCACTTGCACCAGTGACCCCATTCCATCACATCTCCTCCAGTCCATTTCCCTGGCTGTCACCCCTCACCTAACAAAAATATTCAACCTCTCTCTCTTCCGGTATTTTTCCCTCCTCATTTAAGCATGCCATCATACATCCATTACTTAAAGAACCATCCCTCGATCAAAACTGTGCTGCTAATTATAGACCTGTCTCTAATCTTCCCTTCATCTCTAAACTCCTTGAACGCCTGGTCCACTCCCATCTTACCTGCTATCTCTCAGATAACTCTTCTCAACCCTCTTCAATCTGGTTTCCGCTGTTTAAACTCTACTGAAACTGCCCTCACTAAAGTCTCTAATGACTTACTAACAGCTAAATCTAATGGCCACTACTCCATACTAATTCTCTTGGATCTCTCCGCAGCATTCGACACTGTGGATCATCAGCTCCTCCTCACTATGCTCCGCTCCATCGGCTTCAAGGACACCGTCCTCTCCTAGTTCTCCTCCTATCTCTCTGATCGCTCCTTCACTGTATCGTTTGCTGGTTCCTCCTCCTCTCACCTTCCCCTTACTGTAGGGGTTCCTCAAGGATCAGTCCTAGGCCCCCTCCTCTTCTCTTTGTTTGTCCAATAGGGGCAGTATACAATCAGTAGATTTGGTTTCCAGTACCATCTCTATGCTGACGACACCCAATTATACACCTCTTCTCCTGCTTTCACTCTGACCTTTTTAGAAAACACCAGTGATTGTCTTACCACTGTCTCTAATATCATGTCCTCCCTCTATCTGAAACTGAACCTGTCAAAAACTGAACTCCTCGTGTTCTCTCCCCCTACTAACCTACCTTTGCCTGACATTGCCATCTCCATGTGCGGTTCCACCATTACTCCAAAGCAACATGCCCGCTGCCTTGGGGTCATACTTGATTCCGAGCTTTCATTCACCCCCCACATCCGATCACTGGCTCGCTCTTCTTATCTGCATCTCAAAAACATGTCTAGAATTCTCCATTTTCTTACTTTCGACTCTGCAAAAACTCTTACTGTTTCACTTATTTATTCTCGTTTGGACTATTGTAACTCTCTACTAATCGGCCTCCCTCTTACCAAACTCTCCCCGCTCCAATCTGTCCTGAATGCTGCTGCCAGGATCATATTCCTCACCAACCGTTACACCGATGCCTCTACCTTGTGCCAGTCATTACACTGGCTACCCATCCACTCCAGAATCCAGTACAAAACTACTACCCTCATCCACAAAGCACTCCATGGCTCAGCACCACCCTACATCTCCTCTCTGGTCTCAGTCTACCACCCTACCCGTGCCCTCTGCTCTGCTAATGACCTGAGGTTAGCATCCTCAATAATCAGAACCTCCCACTCCCGTCTCCAAGACTTTACACATGCTGCGCCGATTCTTTGGAATGCACTACCTAGGTTAATACGATTAATCCCCAATCCCCACAGTTTTAAGTGTGCCCTAAAAACTCATTTGCTCAGATTGGCCTACCGCCTCAACGCATTAACCTAACTATCCCTGTGTGGCCCATTAAAAAAAAACCAAACAAACCATAATCAGGATCCTTGCATCATGTTCTCATACACTTTATACAGTTAATAGCCTCTGTGTCTGTACTGCTACATACTTAGGCTGTTAACTGGTTCATGCAGCTTTACATTAACACCCGAGCCTTAAGGTACCGTCACACTAAACGATATCGCTAGCGATCCGTGACGTTGCAGCGTCCTCGCTAGCGATATCGTTTAGTTTGACACGCAGCAGCGATCAGGATCCTGCTGTGATGTCGCTGAATAAAGTCCAGAACTTTATTTGGTCGTCCGATCGCCGTGTATCGTTGTGTTTGACACCAAAAGCAACGATACCAGCGATGTTTTACTCTGGTAACCAGGGTAAACATCGGGTTACTAAGCGCAGGGCCGCGCTTAGTAACCCGATGTTTACCCTGGTTACCAGCGTAAAAGTAAAAAAAACAAACAGTACATGCTCACCTGCGCGTCCCCCCAGCGTCTGCTTCCTGCTCTGACTGAGATCCGGCCCTAAAGTGAAAGTGAAAGCACAGCGGTGACGTCACCGCTGTGCGGTTAGGGCCGGAGCTCAGTCAGTGTCAGGAAGCAGACGCTGGGGGGACGCGCAGGTGAGCATGTTCTGTTTTTTTTTTTTACTTTTACGCTGGTAACCAGGGTAAACATCGGGTTACTAAGCGCGGCCCTGCGCTTAGCAACCCGATGTTTACCCTGGTTACCCGGGGACCTCGGCATCGTTGGTCGCTGAAGAGCGGTCTGTGTGACAGCTCTCCAGCGATCAAACAGCGACGCTGCAGCGATCGGCATCGTTGTCGCTATCGCTGCAGCGTCGCTTAATGTGACGGTACCTTTACACTATGGCTGGTCCGAATAACTAAAGCAATTGTTACCATCCACCTCTCGTGTCTCCCCCTTTTCCTCATAGATTGTAAGCTTGCAAGCAGGGCCCTCATTCCTCCTGGTATCTATTTTGAACTGTGATTTCTGTTATGCTGTAATGTCTATTGTCTGTACAAGTCCCCTCTATAATTTGTAAAGCGCTGCAGCGTATGTTGGCGCTATATAAAATTATTATTATTATTAAGGGTATGTGAACACGTCAGGATTTCTTGCAGAAATTTCCTGAAGAAAACCGGAAATTTTCTGCAAGAAATCCACATTTTTTTTCTTTCGTTTTTTTCCCGGTTTTTTTCGCATTTTTTTAGCATTTTGCAAGCGTAATTAGCTTGCAGAATGCTAAAGTTTTCCAAGCGATCTGTAGCATCGCTTGGAAAACTGACTGACAGGTTGGTCACACTTGTCAAACATACTGTTTGACAAGTGTGACCAACTTTTTACTATAGATGCTGCTTATGCAGCATCAATAGTAAAAAGATATCATGTTAGAAATAATAAAAAAATAAAAAAATGGTTATACTCACCCTCTGCAGACAGCCGATCTCCTCAGCGGCGTCCGTTCCTATAGATGGTGTGTGCAGGACCTTCGATGATGTCGCGGTCACGTGAGCGGTCACGCGACCGATCACAAGACAGCGACGTCATCGCAGGTCCTTCACACAGAGCATCTATAGGAACGGAAGAGAGAGCATGCAGCGCTGAGAGGCGGGAACACTTCGGGGGCCATCGAAGGTGAGTATATGACTTTTATTTTAATTCTTTTTTTTTTGACCAATTATATGGTGCCCAGTCCGTGGAGGAGAGTCTCCTCTCCTCCACCCTGGGTACCAACCACACATAATCTGCTTACTTCCCGCATGGTGTGCACAGCCCCGTGTGGGAAGTAAGCAGATCAATGCACTCCTAGGTGTGTGGAATCCCCGCAATTACGCAAATTTAATGAACATGTTGCTTTTTTTTCCGCGATGTGATTTTTTCGCTGAAAAAAATGCAACATTTGCACAAAAAATGAGGAATACCCTGAAAATAATGGGAGGCATATGTTAGCATTTTTTTCGCGTTTTTATCACGTTTTTATAGCGAAAAAACGCGAAAAAAAACGCGAAAAATACTGAACGTGTGCACATGGCCTTAAAAGTGACCAAAACATCAGCCAGTAAGCATTGGTACTGAGAAGTCGTCTGTGGTCCCCACCTGCAGAACCACTCTTTATTGAGTGTCTCTTGATAATTGCCAATAATCTGTTGCATGTGAAATTGATTGTCAAACAGTGTTGCTTCCTAAGTGGACAGTTTGATTTCACAGAAGTTTGATTTACTTGGAGGAGTTATATTCTGGTTAAGTGTTCCCTTTATTTTTTTGAGCAGTGTATGTTGCTATAGTCTGGTGGTATTGGTCAGTTATTTTGCCATATTATTTCAGTATTAATAAATCTCATAACGGTATTATTGGAAATATAGGTTGTGCAGTAAATCTTAATATCCTGCATGTATGACAATATTAGTAACACAGACACCAATCTGGTAAAGGGTACGGAGCCGGTATTGGCCTGGGTGCTTTCAAATGCCAGGACTGGATTTTAGTCCCAGTCTGTCACTGCCTTCCATTATTACAGATGACAAAACTGCAGTGAGGAGTTCAGCTTCCACATATGACGGTCATCTCGTGCATGATCATGTTTGCAGAAGGAGTTGCTTCAAACATCGCAGGGTGTCAGCCCAAATAGATAAGATGGGAGTAGTAGAGCTCCAAGTCATTTATTGTAAGTGGAAGGTTTATTATCTCTTGCATCTACTTACTCCACAATTTATAATAAGTAAAAGTGTCTGAATGGGACACCACTGACTACAATTTGATCAACTGCCAGTATATGCTTTGGATTCCAGAACAAATCAAGATAGTTAAAAGGAGTACATTTGCCATATTTGGCCGAGAGGCAATACACATTGGACGAAAATGGACCAATGAACGAAGGGTGATGGTGACTAGTTGAGTGATCATTCAATCAGGAATGGTTCCAACCTCTCTCCAGATTACACCAGGCAATGACATTGTTCGATACAGCCAATTGCAATTTTGGCTGAAAAAAATCCAACATGCCTGACCGGGGATTTTAATGATTACAAACGTTCAGCAGTTGACAAGTACAATTATTCATTCTTTCAATCCAGCTGATGATTGTTTGTTATATTCAAAACTGGACTTTTATGGGCTTGTGCAGGCAACCTCATTTCATGTTATTGTATGGGCCAGTGCACATGTCAAATTTTTTCTAGGATAGAGCCTGTCATGAGAAAAAAAAATTGCAGTATGCCCAAGTTGTATCCCATTATTGGATCGCATTCGGTCATACAAGTCAATGAGCCTGTGGAAAACATCGAACTGCACTCAGATGCCATCTGATTTTCACGCACTGACACAATGGAGAAAATGTTGATTTTTTTTAATAGGTTTACTCTTTTTTTGTCTGGTTTTATAAACGTTTTAGATTATTTGCACACTTTTTTTTGTCTGTGTTGGAAGGAATGTAAGAAATGCTTTGTGCTTCAAACATTTTATGGAGTTTTAGTTGAGTTTTTAATTTGGTTATATTTTGTAAGGCCATTTATGAAGTTCTATAGAAAAGGTTACTAACTAAAACAAATCTTTTGATAACACCACTTACCACAAAACTACTAAAACAAGGCCTAAAACAAACTCTGGTTATAAAAACCATTTTAAAATTTCACAGAAACACTTTATAGGTTTGCATCAACCAGAAAGCTTTTTATCTTCCAGTTCTGGATTTTGGCTTTAGCCACAAAGGTGTATGTTCTCATGAGGCATTTCTGCTCCAGACCTATTGAAGTATTCAGTTCCACTGTGGATAATATAAAAGGGGTAAAACCCACTGTATCATTTGCAGCATAAATTGGCATGCTGCATATTTCAACACAGGTCAGTTAATGCTTTGGATAGCCTCCACAGCGTGTGCATAAGATTTCTAAAAATGCTTATACACTGGCACTAAAAAATTCAGAGGATTTTTCTTAACGAAAAAGTGGATCGAGCATTATTCTACTGTTGCATATCCATGTGTCATCAAGCCCACGGCTTAGTAATGGAGAGGCGTCTATAAGACGCCTATCCATTATTTACAACACAACTATAGAATTAGTCCTTTATTTCAAGTGAAAACAAAACAAATCCTTTTTTATTTATAAATAAACCGTTATATTCACCCAATGACTATTCCATTGAAGCCCTCATCTCCTGTAATAAAACAAAAATAAAAAACAACCATATCCCTCAGCTCTCAGTTGTTTTGTCTAGGGACAATTAGTTTTCAACCTGGACGGTGCCAAGATGCGACTGTCTAGGCCAAGAACCATTGATGAATTAACTGCTGCGAGCGCAGCATCAGTGAGCAGCGGTGACCTCAACGAGGTTACCACGGGTCACTGAGGCTGCGCTCGTAGACAAGCTGAACTGCGGTGACTTCAGCACCGTGAGAAAAAGTCAGCGAGTTCACCGCAGTTCAGCTCAGTGAGTTCAATGCACATCGTCGGGTCATCATTTTAGAAGACCTCTCCACCTTAGGAAGAAGAGATGAATAGTTCTCCTTCTAGCGTGGGTCTAGCAGGGTAAACAACCAGTACTCTTTTTAGGCTAAGATGAATGTAATGCAAGGGTCACTGGAAAGGCAGCAGTACATAAAGTCGGCCATATGCCCAAGTTCTATACAGCCAACACTTCTACATCTCCTCCTCCCTCTCATCCTCCTCATTTCAAGCCTCCGCCCATCTACGTCAGATAGATGATACGAAGGTGGTGTGGCAACTAGCCTCTGTTGTGCTAAACAGCTCCTGTTACTCATCTTCCTCCTCCTCATTAATACTCAATCCACGCTGAGCAAATGAGATGAGGCTGGGCTTGTTACAATCTCTCTATGCTACGCCTTCATCCATCCCCACCTGCTCCACATGCAAAGCTTTAATTCTGAGCAGCGACTGTGTGTAGGCACAGAAGCAGGATAGCTGCGCTTACTATGGCGTCATCACAGCTCACCATCTTTATGGAGTCCTCAGTCTTTGAGAATGGCACAATTGTCAGACATGCATGCCCTCTCTTCAGCAGTTATCTGTGGAGCTGGACCAGTAAGCAGACGGGTATATTTGAGCTGGTACTTAGAGGATTTCCTACTTTGCTGAGGCACTGCTGCAGAGCTTCCAGCTTCTGGCTGATGTGGACGACATGCTATGAGTTAGCACAAAGTACATGGAGGATGAGGAGGAGCAGGAGGGGGTGCAGGAACTGCTGTAGGAGGTGGAAGAAAGCCTGATAGAAGTAGGACCCGCAATCCTCGGCATTGCGAACACATGCACTGTGACAGGGTGTGACTCGGCCTCAGCCTCAACAATGTTCATCCAGTTAATTGGACAATGCCAATAAGTAAGGTAAGGGCATGGGTGGTGTTCCTGGGCACGTGCTGGTACAATGGGGGGATGCCACACCAGAAACAAAAAGTGGTGGCTGAAGACAGACTACCGAAGGACGGCTGTCACCATGAGTCGGCAGAAATCCTCCGTGTCTACCAGCCTAAACGTCAACCTTTCCATGGCAAGAAATCTGGAAATGTGCCTGTTTAGCATTTGTGCCTGTGGGTGGGTGGCTGGTAACTATTTTTTATTCCAAGGCCTGGGGTAGGGACAGCTGAATGCTGTGCTGGGACAATTATTTCAAAGTGCCTGAATATGTCAAGTCAGAATGTGCAAGGATAGTAGCAGGGCATCTGCCAGTGTTTTGGACAGAGGAGTGGGAAGCACCTAGCACAGGGGAAGAGGCAGTGGTGTCACCAATCGTGGACCCCAGTGTTCGCCCCACCGAGTCGGGTGCTTAGATGACATGTGCCTGATCATGCTGGTGGTGGTTAGTTTCTTAGCGGTCATGGCCCCTGCGGATCTTGGCATAGCACAGATTGGCAAATGGCCATTTTGTTAGTCTCAGAACTCTGTAATAAAGTTCCAAACTGGGGAACACCTAACTGACAGAGAAATGCACGAGTGTCGGCACTCTGCGGAACAATATTCCACCTTGTCCCTATGATCACCCCGCTACCTCTTTCTGTTTGTTTCGGTGCTGCCGATCTCTCGCCCTCAGCACTGCTGGCCTCGCTCTGCATGCCAGCTTCCCAGGTTGGGTCAGTGACTTCATAAACCATGATCTTGTCTTCCACCAACGCACCCTAGTCCTCCTGACTTCGTGACTTAACAAAAACAAGATTTAGCGGCAACTGTGTCTCATCATCATCTTCCTCCTTATCCCAGATTTGACAATCCCTACCGTGATATTCATGTGGCTGTGGCTGTTGTAACTTTTGCGCATCATTAAACATCATGTCCTCCTGTCCCTCTTGGAGCATGCAGGTCGAGAGGCCACAATAAAGAAATGTTGTGGTAAAGAGCTCCACGGAGTGTCCAAGTGTGGGATCACTAGTCTTCTGTGACTCTACATGATGGGAGGAAGGAGGATCAGGGTGAGGATTAAGTGATCCAGACTTTAGGCTAGTGAGACTGGACCGTGTGGAAGACTGGGAGGTGCTGCCAAGCCTGCTGGAAGCATTATCGGCTATCCAACATCCACCTGTTCACACTGCTCTGGCTTAAGAAGTGGTGTACGGTGACTCTCTGCAAAATGGAATAAAATACCAGGGAGAAAATAGCGCGAAAAAGGGCCTTAACTAACGTACAGTTATAGTTCTTAATCAGACTGTACCAACCTGATTTATGAATTAAAACACAATTTAAAATTTTTTATATAGCTGATGGGGACCCATTGGTCATAAAATCAAAAAGTATGAAGATCAGAAAAACCTGTGAATGCCTCCCACGCTGCTGTATATGGAAGATGTCAAATCTCAGCAATATATTCAAACCACGTTTGAATAAACCGCTCTGATTTGACGTCTCCAATACACAGCAGCGCGGAGACATCCACAAATTATTCCCATCTTCCCTGCTAAGTGGGACAGGAACCTATTTGTCGTGGATGGTCGTGTTTTTTGTGCTCCGGCAACAGGCGGACACACATGTCCCACGTTCTCGGCATCAGCGTGCATCATCATCATCACTTCCACTTCTCCGTACCTTAATGCACTTAATGCTTGGTCTCTTGAAACTAAGTTCATTTCAATGGAAAAAAAAAATTGGCCACTTGCAACAATGAAAGCGTTTTTATGGAATTGACCGTAACAGAAAGAACGCAAAAGTGTATGGATGGCGATCAAATTCAATCCAGAAAAATGTTTCAATTCTTTTTTTCCAGTTTAAGAGATCACAGAAATGTTTACAGACCACTTAACACTGCATGCTGAGAAATTGAACCCGACCACAATTATTAAAAGCTTTTTCTCAATTTTAGAAATTACAGAAATGTACTCCACACTATAGAATAGTGTATGGCTGAGAAATGTAGCCCAATAAAATCTTTCAACGATTTTTGGGTGTGTTATATAACACAAAAAAGGCCTCAAAGCACTTAATGCTTGATGGATCAAAATATATTCATTTTTTTTCAGCCCTCCCAAAAAAAGCTGCAGCTATATATTTGCCAACAGACTGCACAGGCCCAATCCCTGTCAACAAACTGGATTCTGTTAGTTTCCCTGCTTCTGCGACTAGCTCTCCCTCCCTAAGCTTGAGTTTATGTGGTAGAAACGATTATCCCTTAGAAGGGCTTTTAGCATGATGGCTCAGCTTCAGCGAAAGTATAAACACTACAGGCCTCCGATTCATTATACTATGCACACAGGCCTAGACAAGCACTCTCTCCCTGCAATACGAAGTGTCACAGAGTTGTGCAATAAAGTCAGTGTGCTGAGCTGTGCGGCACCTGTCTTTTTATAATCCCCGATTATGTCAGATGGCCAGCCAATCACAGTAACGCCACAACCAAGATGACTACGGCATATGCAATACCAGCATGCTTATTGGCTGCATAACAGGCACCAATTATACAGGGACGTGGATTTGAGTTTTACATCGAGCACCACCCATTGCTTGCCGAGTAACAAGCACATCCGAGCACTGTGATACTCGAGTGATAACCAAATATCACCGAGCACGTTCCCTCATCCCCAATTTACACAACACTGATGTCATCAAGGGGGAGAAGGCAATATGTCCATATCATTACAGTGACCAATGCACCTTCCTTCACACATTTGGCGAGTCTCCCACGTATCTTTTGGCAAACTCAAAACGGGTTTTACAATTTGTGTGTTTAAGTAAAGGCTTTTCTTTCCACTCTTCCATAAAGTCAACCTTTATGGAGTGTACGGCTTATTGTGGTTGTATGGACAAATACTCCAGTCTCTACTTGGCAACTCTGCAGCTCCTTCAGGTTTACCTTTGATTTTTATGCTGCCTTTTGGATTAAAAGCCCTCTTTGCCCGGGCTGAGTTTTGGTGGGCAGCCCTCCCTGCAGGTGTGGCACCCCAGGAGTCCGGTTGTCACAATGGCATTGCCTTCCTCACGGGAAGGGGGGCGGGGGTGATGTCATGCCTGGAGGTAAGAAGGGATCCACTTAGCAGGTAACACAAACATACAACACGTTCCTAACTCCAGACCAGAAAGGGGGAGCTCTAAACCCGGTTTTCAGGGTAGCTTCCCTATAAATTCTGGCCTGGAGGTGGGGTTAGTGAGTTGGAGTTCTGAGTTCAGTGTGAGACACTGAAGGGACAAGAAGCGTGAGGAGAGAGACTGGTAATGGAGCTAGAACTGAGCTCTTCCAGCACAACGGAAACCAGACACCGGATTCCGTGGTTGCACAGGTACTAAAGGCCCAGCAACTAGAACCGGAGGGAAGGAGATTGCAGGTCTCCTAGCCCATCAAACCCCTGGAGGCACCACAGCTAGTCAGGAGCCTGGGGCTGCCAGTGAGAAGACAGTGCCCATGAAAGGCTCATGCTGTCAACCACACAGGTTAGGCGTAACAGACCCTGAGAGGAACTTGTGTAAAGCTTCAGGCGGCAAGGGACAAAGAATTCAGTACAGAAGGAAGGCCTCCGAACCAACCTGACTAGGTAGGTCCCAAGTTACCTCCAGGCTGCCCAGACCCCATCAACACCTGTAACCTGTGTCCTGGACTGCACCTGCACTTCACCAGGAAAAGGTAAAGGAAACTGCAATCCCCGTGTCCTCCAATTATTTCCAGCACCCTCAGTCCTGCACCCCACCGTCTATCATCCCTTATCAACTGCACCGGTAGCCCTGGGGACCAAGCTCTGCCTGTGGGGAGCTATACCAACTTTGCTGCGACACCATCAGCCCCAGTTGTCCCGTTTAAGCAGCGTCGGCCATCCCTGGCCGAGTACCACAGATGGCGTCACGAACATTTCCCCATAGACTTCATTGTCCACTACACTTCATCCCCTTTAATTGGATGCCCAGGGCCACGGACTCGGTCACCAATTCAGTGACCACCCCTTTTAGTAGCGCCGGACCCGGTACCAAGTACCACGCACTCCTAGTGGGCGCTCCACAGGTTTATTGTGGTACCAGGTTGTTTCCACTTGATAAGGAATTTGGTACTCTGGAGAAGCATCAGAGATCAGGATATATATATATATATATATATATATATATTTATATATATATATATATATATATATATATATATTTATTATAGCCCAACCCTGACTTATACTTTTCAATGTTGTTGTCACGGACTTGTTTACAGATCTCCTTGGTCTTCATGGTGGTGTTTGGTTGGTGGTGCCTCTTGCTTAATGGTGTTGCAGCCTCTGTGGCCTTTCAGAAAAGAGAAAGTGTATTTACTGACCGACATGTGACACTAAGGGTATATTTTCACGTAGTGTATTTGCTGTGGATTGGACGCTGCATACATCAGCATAGTCCAATCCCCAGCTTCCAGATGTTACAGTATAGTGGAGTGGATTTCCTGAAATCCCATCTCCACTATACGTGCAAAGACATAGGTGGCAAACCTGCGTTTATGCACATGCAGCACGTCTTTATAGACTGCAGCATGTCTATTTATCTTGCGGAGACGCACAGTCTCCGCAAGATAAATAGCACCATTTTATGTATAGAATGTGGTGATTCCGCATGTATTCAATGAACACATGCGGAATCACGGCGCATGCAAAAGCCCGCAGTGCTTTGGAAGGGTCGGGTGTCCGCTGCGTCCAAAGCGCTGTCATACCGGACTGTGGAAACAGCCTTAGATTGCACACAATTGCGGACTTACTTTCACTAAGCATTTGACTTTTGAAAGTAATTGCTTACACCAGAAATTTTTAGAAGCTTTATAGCTAAAGGTGCGAATACAAATGCACGACAATTTTAAGTTATTAGATCACAAATTTAATTTATGCCTAGATTTTTCTCATTTCATTTCACCAACTATTTAGTACTATTTAGATGCATCACACACAAATCGGATTGCAAAAATATTTAACCCCTTTCAGACATCGGGCATATATTTACGCTGATGTCAGACTCCCTCCCTTTGATGTGGACTCTGGCGGTAAGCCCACATCTTTCTCGACACATGTCAGCTGTTTTGAACAGCTGACATGTGCCTGGAACATCCGCGGGTGGAATTGCGATCCACCCGCGGCCATTAACCCATTAAATGTCACTGTCAAATGCTGAGAGTGGCATTTAACAAGCGCTTCTGGCAATCGTGCTGAAATCCGCCCACCGTTGACGCCAGTCACGTGATCGCGGGTCACTGGTGGGTTGGCATGACAACCAGTGGTCTCCTGGAGACCTCTATGGTTCTCATTGCCAGCTTGCTGTGAGCGCAGCCCAGTGGTCGGCGCTCATAGCAAGTGAGTAATTCAGCTACATATAGGCAAACTGATCATCTCCTATATGTAGCTGAGCTGATCAGGTTATGGCAGCTTCTAGTCTCCCCTGGAGTCTATTGAAGCATGCCAAAAGTAAAATAAAAAGTCATATTTACTCACCGATAATGGTGTTTCTCAGAGCCCATGACAACACCACAGAGAGAGGGGATCCGCCCTTCAGGGACAGGAAACCTACAGATAAAAGGGTGGTACCTCTCCCTCGCATCAGTTGGTTTACAGAGCATCGGAGGACCTCCAGGTTAGTGACCACAAAAAATATATACATATATACACATTATAGTATTGCTTATCAGAGAAGGAACACCATGCCTATATTGGATTATACTATGTACATAAAAATGTGCTCACCGCACTCGTGATGGGAGGGAATAAGTAGGTGCTGTCATGGGCTCTGGGAAACACCGTTATCGGTGAGTAACTATGACTTTCTCAGTCTCCCATGACAGCACCACAGAGAGAATTTCATAGAATGGAAGCTTAGGGAGGGACCACAGCCTGAAGGACTCTTCTACCAAAGGTCAAATCAGATTTAGAGTTTAAGTCTAATCTATAGTGCCTAAAGAAGGTCGAAGGTGATGACCAGGAGACCGCCTTGCAGATTTGTTCTATAGTACCTCTGACTTTTCTGCCCATGAGGTTGCTATAGCCCTTATAGAATGAGCTTTTAGACCATCCGGGATTGTGTTCCCCGCGGATGAGTAAGCAAGGGTTTTCACTTCCTTTATCCACCTTGCCAAGGTGCCTTTGGATGTTTTAAGGCCCTTCCATGGTCCCTGAAAGCAAACAAAGAGATCCTTCCTTCCTACAGCTCTTGGTGGATTTGAGGTACTGGACTAGGCATCTTTTGAAATCTGTTGAAATCCTTCTCTTTACTATTCCTGGGATTTGGGCAAAAGGAAGGAAGGACTACTTCTTGGGACCTGTGGAACCGAGATGCCACTTTAGGTAAATATGCTGGGTCAGGTTTTAATATAACTATCATCCAGGATCTTTGTGAATGGGGATTTCGCTGATAGGGCCTGAATGTCACTCACTCTACGGGTCGATGTTAAGGCTACCAGTAGTATGGTCTTTACGGATAATATTTTAAGGGAGGCTGTGTCTATTGGCTTAAACAGGGGTCCCGTTAGGGCAGATAGGACCAGATTCAGATCCCAGGATGGTAGTTTTTGGCTGACCAACAGTTTAGATCTTGATGCCGCTTTGATGAATCTTGCTACCCAAGGGTTGCCTGCAATATTCTGATTATAAAGTGCACCCAAGGCTGCTACATGAACTTTTAGTGTGCTGACCGCTAGGCCCTTCTCTAAACCTTTTTGTAAAAATTCCAGCAATTCTGTAATTGAGGCACCTCCCTGGACCTTTACCCTGGAGGTGGATAGGAATTTCCTCCAGGTTTTGCCATAAGTTCTAGTGGTAACCGGTTTTCTACTCTTTTGTAGTGTAGAGATCAGTTCGTCTGAGAATCCTCTTTCCCTCAGCAGCGACCTTTCAAATTCCATGCTGTTAAATAAAGGTTCGCTGCTTGAGGGTGTGAGACTGGTCCCTGGGACAGAAGGTCCAGGATGTCCCGTAGGACCCAAGGATCAGTGATGGATAGTATTCTCAGCCAAGAAAACCAGGTTCTCTTCGGCCAGAATGGGGCTATTAGTATAATCCTTGCCCTGTCATCTCTGACTTTCGGTAATACTGCAGTTATAAGGATGAATGGGGGAAAGGCGTATGTCAGATTCTGGGTCCATGTAAGCATGAAGGCATCTAGAACCTGAGGGTTCCTCTTGGGATTGAGGGAGCAGAAGGCTTCTGCTTTTTTGTTCTTGTGATCGGCAAGCAAGTCTATCGTTGGAGTTTCCCACATCTTTGTTATTTTTTGAAAGATGGATTGATTCAAGACCCATTCACCTTGTTTTAATTGAGTACGACTCAGAAAATCTTCCTTTTGATTTTCTATCCCTCCGATATGAAGTGCCGACAGGGATAGAAGATTCTATTCCGCTAGTCTGAGGATTCTGGAGGAGGTGTTCATCAGTGTTGGGACCTGGTACCTCCCTGATGGTTTACGTAAGCTACTGCTACTTGGTTGTTCGATAATATGCGGACATGTTGACCCCTTAGTTGGGGTAGAAAAGCCGAGAAAGCCTGATCCACAGCCCATAGCTCTTTCTGATTCGAAGAAGCTTCCAGCTCCTGATTTTTCCATGTTCCTTGAGTAACTAGATTGTTCATGTGGGCTCCCCATCCCATGGGGCTTGCATCTTTTGTAATTATACGGGATATTTTTGTTACCCAGGGAATCCCTTTGGACAAATTGTGGACATTCGTCCACCAAAGTAGGGAATGAGTAAACAAGGAATTTAGAGTTAGGGTACCGTCACACAGTGCAATTTTGATCGCTACGACGGCACGATCCGTGACGTCGCAGCGATCGTATGATTATCGCTCCAGCGTCGTAGACTGCGGTCACACGTTGCAATCACGGCGCTGGAGCGATGCCGAAGTCCCCGGGTAACCAGGGTAAACATCGGGTTACTAAGCGCAGGGCCGCGCTTAGTAACCCGATGTTTACCGTGGTTACCAGCGTAAAAGTAAAAAAAAACAAACCGTACATGCTCACCATCTGATGTCCGTCCGGTCCCTTGCCGTCCGCTTCCTGCTCTGACAGATCCGGCCGTACAGTGAGAGCAGAGTGCAGCGGTGACGTCACCGCTGTGATCTGCTCTCACTTTCCAGCCGGCAGACAGTCAGAGCGGGGAGCGGACGGCAAGGGACCGGACGGACATCAGATGGTGAGCATGTACGTTTTTTTTTTTTTTACTTTTACGCTGGTAACCACGGTAAACATCGGGTTACTAAGCGCGGCCCTGCGCTTAGTTACCCGATGTTTACCCTGGTTACCAGCGAACGCATCGCTGGATCGCTGTCACACAACACGATCCAGCGATGTCAGCGGGTGATCAAGCGACGAAAGAAAGTTCCAAACGATCTGCTACGACGTGCGATTCTCAGCAGGATCCCTGATCGCTGCTGCGTGTCAGACACTGCGATATCGTAACGATATCGCTAGAACGTCACGAATCGTACCGTCGTAGCGATCAAAATTGCACTGTGTGACGGTACCCTTAGTTGTCCTAAGTGGCTTCTTAATTTGTACTGATTCTCCAGTATATCCCATTGGAGGTCTCGTGTGTAGCTGGGCCCACTGTACCGCCGGTAAACAAGCTGAGAGGGAGCTCAATAGTGACATTGCCTTCCTTAATGTCATGGAGGGATTTTGTAAGGCTTTTGTTACAACGTATAAAATGTTTTGTGTGTTGGAAGGCGGCATTCCTGTTTTTAGGAGTCCAGTGTTAGGCCTAGAAATTCTTTAATTATGCTGGGTTCCAATCTTGATTTTTCTAAGTTTAGTCATCCTAGATTTTCCAGGGTTCTCATTAAGCTGTCTCTTTGGATTCTGCAGTTCTGGACTGAGTCGCTCACTATTAGCAGATCGTCAAAGTAAGGAATAATTAGAATATCCTGTTTCCTCAGGTGGGCCATTATTTCTGCTACTAATTTTGTAAACACCCGGGAGGCTATCCATATTCTGAACCGAAGAGCCCTGTATTGGAATTCTTCCACCTCCCCGTTTATAATGATCGCTAGTCTGAGGAATTTCCGATATTCCTTGTGGACAGGTACATGGTAATATGCATCTCTGAGGTCTAATACCATCATAAAGCATCTCGGAAACAGTATCTTGATGGTGGATCTTATTGATTTCATCTTGAATTTTTGGTTTCGGACATAGTTGCTTAATTTCCATAGGTTTATTATTGTCCGATATGTACCGTCTGGTTTCAGTACCAGGAATAGCGGGGAGTAAAACCCTTTTCCCCTTTCGTGAGGTGGAACATGCTGTAGGACCGCTTTCTCTACTAGATTTAAGACCTCGTTTTCTAATGCCATTAGTTCCTTTGTGGAGGACCTTAGTGGAGTTATTAGGCTACGTTCACATTTGCGTTGTGCGCCGCAGCGTCGGCGCCGCAGCGCACAACGCAAACAAAAACGCAGCAAAACGCATGCACAACGCTGCGTTTTGCGCCGCATGCGTCGTTTTTTTCATTGAATTTGGACGCAGCAAAAATGCAACTTGCTGCGTCCTCTGCGCCCCGACGCGGGCGCCGCAGCGACGCATGCGGCGCAAAACGCAAGTGCGCCGCATGTCCATGCGCCCCCATGTTAAATATAGGGGCGCATGACGCATGCGGCGCCGCTGCGGCGCTGGCCGCAAATGTGAACGTAGCCTTACGTAGTTTTGAGGGGGAAAAGAGGAGAAATCTATTTTCAAACCTGATCTGATCAGACCTAGGATCCAAGGGTTGTTCGATATCTTTTCCCAGACTGGGAGGAAAAGGGTTAATCTTCCCCCCCACCCTAGGGAGACAGTCACACTGGGGATTTTTTCATCTTGGGAGGGGTTGCCGAAGAGAAATTCCCTGTCCTACTTCCCATCTATTTTGTTCCCTTGGGGGTTTCCAACGGAAGGAATTTTATTCCGAAAGGGCCGTTGGTATTGTGTTGGCCCTAGGTTCGGGAATCCTTTCTTTTTACCTCCTGCTTTTTGGAGTAGATCATCTAAAGTTTCATCAAACAGATATTTACCCTCACAGGGAATTGAGCATAGCTCAAGTTTGGTCTGAAGGTCTCCCGGCCAGCTTTTGAGCCATAGGGTTCGTCTGGCCGCATTTGAAAGTGCTGCCGATTTTGATGTTAAATGGACTGAATCTGCCGATTAGTCCGCTAGGAATGATGCTGCCCCTCTTATTATGGGTAAACATTCCAGGATTTTGTTCCTTGGTGTCCCGTTCCTTAGTTGTTTCTCCAGTTGATCCACCCATACCTTGAGAGATCTGGAGGTACATGTCGCCGCTATAGCCGGCCTAAGATTTCCCCCCGCTGATTCCCAGACCCTTTTAGGAGGGTGTCAGCTTTCTTATCTAGGGGACCCTTAGGGTACTGTCTCACAGTGGCACTTTGGTCGCTACGACGGCACGATCCGTGACGTTCCAGCGATAGCCATACGATATCGCTGTGTCTGACAAGCTACTGCGATCAGGGACCCCGCTGAGAATCGTATGTCGTAGCAGATCGTTTGAAACTTTATTTCGTCGTCAAGTGTCCCGCTGTGGCGGCACAATCGCATCGTGTAACAAAGGTTGTATACGATGTGCGCACAGTAACCAACGGCTTCTACATCGCAAATACGTCATGAAATTATCGCTCCAGCGTCGTGCATTGCGAAGTGTGACCGCTGTCTACGACGCTGGAGCGATATTGAAGCGACGCTGGAGCGTCACGGATCGTGCCGTCGTAGCGACCAAAGTGCCACTACAAGTGCCTTAAGTGTACCCATATCTTCAAAGGGGAGTGCAAACTGTTTTGAAGCTTTGGCAAACGCTACATCAAGCTTAGGAGCTTTGTCCCAGTATGTGGATGCCTCCTCCTCTAAAGGGTTTTTTTTTTTAGGGAAGGAACTGACAAATTTTTCCTATCCGGTTTTTCCCATTACCTTTTAATTAGTGTTTGGACATTTTTATTTATTGGGAACACTTCGTTTCTTCTGTCCTAAACCTCCGAACATTATGTCCTGGATTGTTCTATCCGGACTGGCGTCTTCCATCCCCATGGTGGATCTCACTGCTTTTACCAGACGTTCCACTTCGTCTAGGGGAAAGCAGTGCCGCCCTCCTTTATCTTCACCCCAGGATGAAGCTGAGGAGTCTGAGGCATCTGAATCCAGTTCCCCTGAAGTAGAGGGGTCGGACCTGGAGTATATAGGATCTTTAATTACTGTTTTTAACCCCTGGGAGAAGGTTGAGAAGGCATTCGGAACTTCAGATCTAATTGCTGATCTTAGTTCAGAAGCAAAATCCGGGGGTTTCCTCACATACTACTTTCTGTATGCACGATCTACAGAGCTTCTTATCCCAAGATTCTGATAAGGGCCTGTTACACGTGGGGCAGGACAGGTTCCTCATTTTCCCCAACTTCTTCTTTCCCTATTAAGGGAACAGAAGGAACCCCATTATAATGATTGACTTTCTCGAAGTCCACTCACCATTAGATGAACTCGCAGGTACCGGCTCTGGAGGGGGGACTGTTTGGACTGAGGGATCCGTACATGGTGACTTGTTTACTGCAAACGATCTGCTGTGCTGTGTGGAGAGGTTACTGGTACAGCTGCTCCGCTTATCTTTGTCCTTTGGTCCGTCTGTCTGTTTGTGATGGCGCTTCTGAAGCTGCTGTTTAAGCTGGTGCAGCTGCTGCTCGTTGCTGCCTTCCATGGTTATGGAGACCGCATGCAGCAGAAGCGGTCTGCATCGGTCTCCTTTTAAATCTGCCGCTATGCGGCGTCCTCTATGGTCCCGGCCCCTCCACCTGCGGCCATTGGAAGCGAGGAGAGCGCCACTGCGCATGCGCCCACCCCGGGACCCTGAAGTTCTGCTCTCCCCTCCCACACACCCTGAAGGACCCATCAGTCCCAGCGGTGGTGGCCCCCAGTACTGGATCAGCTGTGGCAGGAGCCTCCTCGCTGCTGGAACCCGACTGCCTGGCCCTGGTCTTCTTCATCCAGATGACAACTTTGTGCAGGTACCGCATTGAAGGTTCCCAGTCAGAGACAGGAAACCAACTGATACGAGGGAGAGGTACTGCCCTTTTATCTGTAAGTTTCCTGTCCCTGAAGGGAGGATCCCCTTTCTCTGTGGTGCTGTCATGGGAGACAGAAAAATGTTTTTAAAAATATATAAAAAAAATATATATAAAAGTTAAAATCACCCCCTTTCACCCCATTCAAATTAAAAAAAAAAAAAAAATAAAAAAATCAAACACATATTTGGTATCGCTGCGTTCAGAATCGCCCGATCAATAAAAAAAAGGATTAACCTGATCGCTAAACGGCGTTGCGGGAAAAAAAAAATTAAAGCGCCAAAATTACGGTTTTTTGGTCACTGCGACATTGCATTAAAATGCAATAACGGGCGACCAAAAGATCGTATCTGCACCAAAATGTTATCAATCAAAACGTCAGCTCAGCATGCAAAAAAAAAAGCCCTCATCAAACCCTAAATCACGAAAAATGGAGAAATGGAGACACAGCGGGTATTGGAAAATGGAGCAATTCTTTTTTTTTTTTAAACAAAGTTTGGATTTTTTTTCACACCACTTAGATAAAAAAAAGAACCTAGACATGCTGTGTGTCTGTGAACTCGTAATGACCTGGAGAATTATCATGTCAGGTCAATTTTAGCATTTAGTGAACCTAGTAAAAACGCCAAACAAAAAAAAAGTGTGGGCTTGCATTTTTTTGCAATTTCACTGCATTTGGAAATTTTTCCCATTTTCTAGTACACGACATGGTAAAATCAATGGTGTCGTTCAAAAGTACAACTTGTCCCACAAAAAACAAGCCCTAACATGTCCATATTGACAGAAAAATAATAAAAAGTTATGGCTCTGGGAAGAAGGAGCGAGAAAAAACACAAAACCGAACAAACCTCCGGGGGTTAAGGGGTTAAACAGGTTGTAAAACGTAACAAAATAGGTAAAAAGCCAAGTGGGTGAATACTTTTGCAAAACACTGTAGCTGCACCAACAATGTAAATACAACTGCAGTAAATCTCAATATTGTATACCAAAAAATATGAAAGAGACAACAGAACCAGGGTCTTTGAAAAATTTATATCGTGTGACTTCAATAGCAGCACATAGAACAATGAGCCTCTCTAGGCAGGTTACAAAGTGCACAGATGAACTTCAATATTGTTTACCATATATTAAACCACAAAAAAATGCTTTCTTTGTACAGTGTGTTCCAAATTATTATGCACAAAGAGTTTCGGAGTGATAAGGTTAGAATTTTTTTGTTTGTCATTTAAACTCATTGATGGTGATGTGTGTCAGGGCTCTTTATATCACTGAAAGCAATTGCAGATACCTGTGCAAATTAGTTTGGCAGGTGCGTCCAAATAAAGGCAAGACTACTTAAGAAGGCTGTTCCATATTATTAAGCAAGCCTACATTTTTTGCCAAAATGGAAAGAAAAAGGATGTGTCGGCTGCTGAGAAGCAACAAATTGTGGAGTATTTAGGTCAAGGCATGACTACAATGAACATTGCCAAGACACTTCATCATGATCATCGCACAATCAAGAAGTATGTACTGTAGGTGATTCCCAGCACACACGTGTGCATGCTGATAAGGAAAAATTGAGGACTCTTTCCAACAGGCAATTGCGTAAGGTTAAAAGAGCAGTTGCAAAAATGCCTTATCATAGCAGCAGACAAGTTTTTGAAGCTGCTGGTGCCTCCAACGTCCCCAGAACAACAAGATGCAGGGTCCTTCAGAGGTTTGCAGCTGTGCGTAAGCCATCCTGTCGACCACCTCTATCCACTGCACACAAGCAGAAACGGCTCCAGTGGGCCAAACGATACATGAAGACTGACTTCCAAACTGTTTTGTTCACCGATGAGTGCCGTGCAACGCTCGATGGTCCAGATGGATGGAGTGGAGGATGGCTGGTTGATGGACACCCCATGAAAACACGGCTAAGGCGCCAACAAGGAGGAGGTGGAGTAATGTTTTGGGCTGGAATCATGGGGAGAGATTGTCGGGCCCTTTATGATCCCTGAAGGGGTAAAGATGAACTCCATAATCTATGTGGAGTTTCTAAAACAACACTTCCTGCCATGGTTCAAGAGGAAGAACCGTGCTTTCCGCAGCAAGATCATTTTCATGCATGATAATGCACCGTCTCATGCTGCAAAAAACACATCTGCATCTCTGGCTGCTTATGGGCATAAAAGAGGACAAACTTATGGTGCGGTCACCGTCTTCCCCTGACCTCAACCCCATTAAGAACCTCTGGAGCATCATCAAAAGGAGTGTCTATGATGGCGGGAGGCAGTTCACATCTAAGCAACAGCTCTGGGAGGGTATTCTGTCCACATGCAAAACAACTGAAGCAGAAACCATCCAAAAACTGACAAATTCAATGGACGAGAGAGTTCAGAAGCTTCTTTCGAACAAGGGGTCCTATGTGCAAATGTAACATCACCTAGAATAAAGTTTTCACTTGAAAACTGTTTGATTTCATTTTGTAATAAGCTGAAAAGGCTTATAACTTCACAATTGATCATTTTTTTGTTCGAAATTTAAAAAAAAAAAAAGGTTGAAAACTCTGCTGTGCATAATAATTTGGAACATGCATTTTGAGTGTTTATTTTTTTTTTAAAAAGATACTGTTTTCATAGGCAGTTTGTTCCAAAACAAGCAATTATACTAGAATAGTAGATGACTGGAAAATAACAATGACTGCAATTCAGATAGGTAATTTAGAGAAAATATGAGGAAATATTATTTGCATAATAATTTGGAACACAGTGTAGTTCATGTTAAAATGTACAATTGTCCTGCTAATATCTGGCTGCAGTATTTTCTGCAGAAAAAAACAACCAAATCAATAGTGATAAGAAGCATGCAATGTATCTTATTACTGAACTTTATCTCCACTTATCAGACTTATTTTTTTACCCTGAATTTATCATGCATTCTCAATTTACTGATAAATGGTCCACTGAGACATCAGGTTACAGATAGTCATAGCAGGCACAGGTATAAGAAAGCAGTGGTAGAAAAAGAATAGCGTTAATAAAAAAAAAAAAAAGGAAAAAAAAAAAAAGCAAGAGAAAGAGCGAGGGTAGGAGAGTGAGCAAGTGAGAAAAAAAAAAGAAAAATAAAGAAAGGGAAAAAAAATTAAAGCAAGAAAGTCAGAGAGAGATATTGACAGCACTTTGAGGCTATGTGCACACGCTGCGGATTTTTCCGCACTTTTTGCAAAATCTGCAGGTAAACCGAACTGCGGATTACCCGCGGATTTACCACGGTTTTTGTGCGGATTCCACCTGCGGATTCCTATTGAGGCGCAGGTGTAAACCGCAGAGGAAATCGCACAAAGAATTGACATGCTGCGGAAAATACAACGCTGAATTTCCGCTTGTTTTTTTCCACAGCATGTGCACTGTGGATTTTGTTTTCCATACATTTACAAGGTACTGTACAACGCATGGATAACAGCTGCAGATCCGCAGCATCAAATCCGCAACGTGTGCAAATAGCCTAAGTAAGTGTTTGGCTCATGATATGGAAAAAGCTCCTTATAGAACTGTAGGATGTATGCAATAATATCCAGAAAATATGAGCGTGTGTGACATGAAAAATAACACTCACAACTTATTCTCAAAAGACATCTATGGAACCAGCAGAAGAATCCAACTGCGGTACTTGGAGATGGACTGGGGCTAAAATTCAGCCCTGGCATTTGGAAGGGCACAAGTTCATGTCAGGTCCGTCTCCTTCACCAGATTGGGTTCTCTATTACTTAAATTACCCTGCCTTCAGGAAATCAACATTTACTACTACAGTGTCACTGGACAAGCGGTGGATACTGCGTCCGTGACCCCCAAATATTCCCTGTGTCTTGTTTTGCATAACCAGCCAGTTGATCACCACAGGGACTCCTAGTCCTGTATATGACCCTGGTACTCAGAAATATTAGAGTGAGGTACATTGATGAAGGTCCTAAACAGACCGAAATGTCTACTGTATGTACTTTACCTCATTAAATTCTTCACCGCATTTACACTTTGTGTGTGCCAAATTTATCTAAAAATGTATTACGGCTTGGGCACCTACTTGAGCACCACTCAGTAGTAGTGCCTATGTTATTTGATCTCAGACTTCTCATTAAGTCTGATGAGGTGCTCCAGCTACACAGTGACACTGAGTGAAGTCTCCTGGGCTTCGTTGCATTCACTATTCCTGTCTGGGAGAAGCAGAGACTCTGCGCTGAACCCGGGGAGGGTGAGTAAGGCCCAAGTTTTGTTTTTGCTTAAAAACAAAAACATAACAGCAAGTTGTTTCCGGAGGACAAGCATTTTCCTAAATCAGTAACGCCCTTTAACTCTTCTTGCTATTACAAGGGACTAATGGGCAGCTGCTCCTTTTATTTATAATCTCAATATACATATGGTATGTTAGGATGGCATCCTAAGCACGGCGTCTACAGAGGCTCGGCACGGCATATTTATAGATTTGCTTGTGCTTGCATAGTGTCATAGCATAATTGCACAATGATCTAGATATTTGGGATGACTAAGCCATCAGCATTTATTTGGAATGATGACTGCACACAAGCTACGCTTTACACTTCCTACTCATGTAGGATTACTTTATAATAGTGGAGTAGCGTGGGGAGGAGGGGACGGGGCAGTTGGCCTGATCACAAAATTCTTATTGTCACAAAATTTTTAAAAGAAATAAAAAAGTATGAGCTCCACTTTGAACTATATGGCATGTCGGTGTCAACATGAACTGGCTGCAGGTTGATTCTTTGGTGGAGTAAGGAGCCATAGACTGAAGGACTATATGGCGCAGGAGGACAATGACACTGCTGGATTGCACTGCCTGTGCCAGTCTGGTCTGTGAACAAGTGAAAAAAGGACACCGATTAGGAGAGCATACACCAATTGTTTTGTGGGGAGTAGCACAAACATGACATTTGAGATGGTATAAATTTCTTTTTAAGGGGACACTCTTAGGGCTTTTTATACTTTATCAAAAGGGGAACTCAGAGGGCTTTATGTTTTTTAAAAGTCAGTCCTCAGGGGAGATTAATACTCGGTTAGGACGTCAAGTACTTGCCTTGTTCTGGGAGCGGTCATCTTATTCTCTGCCACCGTTTTATACTAAGCATTAACTGTAAGGTTGCTTTCAAATTGCGCTCAGGCACCTGTTCCGTACGTGCCGATGGGGCCATAGACTGTACTGGTGCAGACAGAGAACGTGCGCTCTGACGTCCATTATTTTTGTCATTAATGCCTACTGGCGGCATATACCCAGAAGTAGTAGACAGGATCAGGGTGTCCGTCTCCACTAGGCATGTACCCATGAAAATAATGCACATGAGAGAGCACGATCGCTCTGTAGGCACCTTTATAGTCTATGGTCCCGTCAGGCCATTAGCCCGAATTCAGTTTTGCGGGCGGTTCGGACTCGAGCCCAGAGAGCCACTGAATGGTTGCCAAAATGCAATGTGAAACCACCCTTCGCTATGGGGCCATCGTACTCCTCTAAAACACAATCTATTACTGGAGTAGAAAAAGGAGATTTCTACAAGTCAGCAATCATAGCAACACAAATAGCTCAGCATCTCAGGCCGTTATCTCACATAGGTTAATAATGAACACCAAATACAGGGAGAATAATGTCACATCCATAGTCAAATATTTGTTCTTGGAGCCGTGATCACTATGCAAAATCCAAGATAATATTACTCATTCTTGGCTCTTACTGAAATAAAGCTGGGAACATAAGAAAGAGTACTATAGTGTAAGATGTAATACTCTTCTCTCCATTGCTTTATTTTACTTTTTGTTTCTTTGTCAATATATTCACTGTTCCACTAATTAGAGGAAACTCACAATTGTGAATATACAGCACTTAAAGAGGTCATCCAGGATTGGCACAAAAGTTTGCAGTCACTATGTGAGCGTAGATTTGTGTATCCCCAAGCGCCCGCTGTCAGGATTCTCTGGTACCGGGTGGTCATGTAACCAGCAGTATGCGATATGCATGTTCTAACTAGACATGCGGGGCTCTTCCCAATACAGATGAATTGAGATGGGCTGGGCACGACTAGTTGGAATGTGGTCAGGAGAATGCATGTCACATATTACCACTGGCACCAGAGAGTTCTGACAGCAAGCAATGTGAAGATTCTCAAGCCTGCAGTCACAGAGAAACCTGGACCATCCATTTAAAGGTGTTGTATCAAGATTACAACTTTTCACCTATTATGTAGATTTGTGTAAAGTATCTGATTGCTGTGGGACATACCACGGGAACCCCCAAAACAGTTTTGAGAATGGAGGTGCCAAGTTTGAATAGAGCTGTACTCTAGATCTTCAGTTTTTGCGATGAAAAGGAGCCCTAGCAGTCAATTATCACATATTCTATGAAGAATGTTATCCTTGTACAACCTCTACCACCTTTTTTTAATCTCCTTTAGAAAGGACTATAGGATCACTTAGGGAAACAAAGAACATGAAGTCCTCAGTGTGATGCCCGTTTTTTATGCACGTATTCTATAAAACACATACATGAGATAAATAAATGTCCCTGCATTTTGGGGATCACATGTCCGCCAAAAAAAAAATCTCAGAGACGTGTCCCTTGGTACCAGGCAAGCCAGTAGATAGAAAAATATTTAGAATTGAGAGTCCTCAGTGGTTGATAACCACTGAGGACTCTCAATTCTAAATAGAGACATGTTTGTATTTTTGACCGGTGATTCGGATCAAAAACGAACAAGTCTATGGGCCCTTGAAAAATCATTGACTGCACACATCACCAAGCATGTTAAATCCATGTACTGCCCGTTTTTAACACTAATAGCTTTTCATTTTGTTTTTTTAAATTTAGCACAAAAAAAAATAAAAAATCGCTGATGAAACTGGTGGTAAAAACAAACAACCAAATGCTGATAAAAATCAGGGCCAAAAAGTTACTAAAAATCAATCATTTTTTAGTGTAAAAGACAAAATCACACGACATAATGAGGACTAAATGATGTCTCAACAGACATCTGATTGCCAGTGAATCTTGTCTAAATCTATTTTTTGCCAATAAAAGCTGATGTAAGGGTATGTTCAGATGTACGTATTTTTAGTTCATGTGGCAAATGAACCACACACAGACACAATGTGAGAATGTCCTTATCCACAGGTCTTTTTGAAAAATTGTCGCATGAGCAAGTCTGATCCAATTTATGGACTGAGTTGGTAGGTAGCAGGCTGCAGGTCTGCTATGCGGACAGGCACTCAGGGCTACTCACATCCATACATTGCAGATGGGACTGCCCCAAAATTTACAATGGCGGTTTCAACTTAAATGTCGTATTACAATTCAGGAAGCGCAGCAATAACGCTTCCATGGTACCAAAAGTGTAACAAACAAACAAATAGCTGCAGAACTTATTCTGTCAGATTTATAGCATATTCTCAAAAATCTGAAAACCTATTTCACAAGGGGACACACTGTTTAGTTATATGCAAATATTACTTCTTCCTCAATCAGAAATGTACCTATCCTAATAGTTAGTTAGGTAGTTTGTTGGCTAATGAGATTCTGATTTTGATTGTACACTATAGTCAAGGTGGTGGGTGAGTGGCTTAGGCTACTTTCACACTAGCGTCGGGCTCGGTCCGTCGCAGTGCGTCGGGCCGAGGTCATCGACGCTAGCGTTGTCTCCGCCGCACAACGGGGGCAGCGAATGCATTTTTCCAGCGCATCCGCTGCCCCATTGTGAGGTGCGGGGAGGTGGGGGCGGAGTTCCGGCCGCCCATGCGCTTTCGGAAAAAGCGGACCGTCGTGAGCAAAAAACATTACATGTAAAGTTTTTTGCTCCCGACGGTCCGCCACAACACGGCGCAACCGTCGCACTACGGTTGCGACGTGTGTCAATGCGCCGCTAATGTTAGTCAATGGCGAAAAAACGCATCCTGCAAGCACTTTTGCAGGATGCGTTTTTTCGGCAAAACGACGCATTGCGACGTATTGCAGTTAACGCCAGTGTGAAAAGTAGCCTCACTCCTACACAGGGGGCCCACCTGAGGATTCACTTGTTACCCTGTGGGCCAATCCAAGCCTGTTTACAGTTAAAATTAAGAGACACTGTAAAACATTACAAAAGGTTGCCCTACCTGCTTCAGTATATTTTAGACCGACTTTCTCTTCCTCATCCTTTGGTTTCGGTGGTGGCCACACAGCCTGCAATCTCCCTGGGGTTCGATCTTCTGGATCAGATGGGCTATTGTCTGGCTGCAACAGAAGTTTAAAAAAATATATGTTAAGTCCCTTGTAAAAAATGTTACCTAAAAGTTAACTCTTAATATGTCCAGTGAGTTACTGAAGATCACTACCGCCTATAAGCGAGTCAGTTTTACCATGCTCATACTGACCTTTACATATATGAAATATCATGAATTTTTACATTTTTCTTTAAGAATCAAAGAAATACCCTTGAATAGTTGAAAATGATTTGTACATGTACCATCTGAAGTGTAAGGTGCTGATCAATATATATAGTCTCTAAAATTATATTTAAGTTAGCTGTCAATTACAATGTCATCAAATGTATTTATTAGACTGATGTCATGCGGTGCCTCTATGAGAAACCACATACGTTTCTTTTACTGATTTATATGCCATATGAATCCACACGGAAAAGTCTCCATGTGACTCTCTAAAATTATTGAACATTAAGGAATAAGCCTATACTTGTCTATAAGAACCTTTTGACGAATGATTACAAAATTAATATATGATATGGACATGTACATAAGCCCACCTTTGTAGAACAGTAGAAAACTGTCAAGGACTAAATAATAGATGGCTTATCCTTGGGATAGGTCAACAGTAAAAGATTGGGGTGGTCTTACATCCAGCTCTCCCACTGATCAGCTCAAATTAATGTGAAAAACTGCAGTACTCTGAGATAGAGCAGATATCAGATGAGCAGCGGGTATGCTGGACCCCCACCAATGTATCCTACAGATAAATCAATTGTCTAGTCTTGAAGAACCCCTATGAGATCGATAATACAGGAAAAAATAAACATACACTTGTCCTGTCCATGGTCTGGTCAGTATCTATGGATTTGGGTTTTTCAAAAATGGACTTCAACGATTCTTTTTCAGTCTTTTGCTTCAGTTTCACGGCCTCCAGATCAAGAGAATCAAGAGGGGGGGTCTTCTTTGAAGCACCTGTGAAGAAAGACTTAAATGTTTCCAAGGCAGACTCTTGCTTTTCCTCTGAAACAGGAATGTGTTGGTTTCCATTATCATTTTCATCTGGAAGAGGATCCTTCTCCTTCTCTTCCTGCTTTGGCGAATCAAAGTTGAGCAGCATGGAAAGTTGCTCCATGAATTTGGAGCTTGCTTTGGGCTCCACTGGTGACCTTATTTCCTTTTTCCGGACTGGAGCTCCGTTTGGAAGTTTGGATTTTTGCACAGGTTGAGAAAGTTTTAGCAAAGCCAAGTCACTATCCCCTTGTTTCACTGTAATAGTTTCTTTGTCATCTGCAGTTGTCCCCATCTTGTGCACACGAAAACCACTAAAAATGGCAGGCAGTTGGAATGGTTTCTCACTAGGGGTTTCAGTAGCTGGGACAGGCGTTTGAGAACCTGGACTTATTCCCCCTATATTTTCATTAGTATCACCCTTTTCATCCATAGCCGTCCGTGCATTTTCTGGCCTGTTTAGGTCCATCTTAGGCTGGCAATCTCCTTCTATGATAACAGTACCCTCAGTCTCTTCAAATTCTGAATTCTGCTTAGGGCCATTGTTCATGGATACTTGAGAATCAGATAAAAGAGTGGACACAGAAGTCTTTGTTTTTTTCTGGCATATATCTTGTTTGGAGCCTTCGCCGTCAGAATCTGAATCACTTGAGATGTGAACTAGAGTACCATGTACCAGCATACCATCCTGCTCACAGTCACCTTGTGCAGGGTCTGGTGCAGAATGCATCTTAGACGTTGCATCCTCACAAATGTCTGAAGCTTTCAGACGCTTTGTGTACACTCCCTTCTTTTCATCATCTGGCTCTTGTAAAACCCTGGCTTCTGTACCTCCCAGGTTATCTATTTGTGGATGTAGTTCTTTGTTTTCCTTCTCCAGGTCGTCACTTTTACCTTGTCCTCTGAAGACTTGTGAATCCTCCTCATGGTGTAAATCCCTTTCTCTTGTAATTTCTAAATCCCTGTGTAATTGCTCATCCTTGCTAATTTGTTCATCTTTAATTTGTTCTTTTAACTCCTCATTCTCCCTTGCACCATCCATCGGTGTGTCTTTTTGCTTTATGGTGTCACCATTTGCTTCTTCAACCGTATTCGGTTGGTTAGTTGGCTCTTCTACTTTATTTCCTAAGGAGCGGAATGATTTGAGAACTGCACTTTCATCTTTCGGCTTCGGATTTTCCAACTTTGTAGTAATTCCAAAAAATGACCTTATGGAAAATTTAGCAATGCCAGAAGGTGAAGGGCTGCTGGGTGGATTTGCAGTTGGGGTGGCTGGAGAATTTAGCTCTTTAGTACTGCTACCTTTTTCTTGCATATCCATGGAGTTTCTAGGTTTAAATTAAAAAAGGGTGAAGGAGGTCTATGAAAAAAAACAAAACAGGATCAGCAAATCTTCAGAATGGCCATTTAAATCCAAGGGGAAGTGTCTCTTTGATACAGAGGTAATATTTGTTAAAATTTTAAAAAGAAAAATTAAAGTATGTCCATCATGCAGAGCTTCAAAACACTCAAGCCTCCTAAAAATTACGAAGAAAAAAAATAACAAAACTGGCCTGTGTTATCGTCCGGTGTATACTGTAGTAGCCTGCAGATTCCGCTTCCTGCTTTTTAAACGGGAGCTCAGTAGTTGCTTGGCAGCTTAATCACATACATATGACAGAGTGTTTCTGCAATGACCGGCTTGACAGTTATGAAAAGACCTCTCTGTTCAGTTCCAGCTTCAGCGCGTCACCAATTACAAGCCCAAAAAAATAAGAAAAACAAAAGAAAGGAAGCAACCGAGGCGTCAAAGAAAAAAAAAAGAAAGAAACAAACAAAAATAAGTTGTGTATCAAAGCATACAAGTCCTCTGAGCTGAATCAGGACAGAGCTCCTTCTTCCGCCTTGCTGCAGCCTTTCTACGGAATGTAAATGTCATAGTGTGGAGACAGCCTAGAGGAGGCCGGTTTCAAGTTACTTTACCTCCCAACTTTCAGGTAACAGGTATTTAATGAGGTGGGAGGGACTGACAGTCAGGAAGGAAGGCAGCTAAGTAGACCAGACCAGACACTGACCTTACATTATGTTGCTCAGATCCTGTGGAGCAGCAAGGGATCTGAACGGTCTCATAACATGCATGGAGACTGCAGCCATGTTCTAATGAGAGGTTTTCCCCACTTAGTGAACAATCAAGCACTTTAGTGTTAGTGTGTGACCGAGTGAGCGTCGACAAAAATAATGTCACAGTAATTTTTTTTTTCATGGAGCAACATTCTGCAGCACTCTACAAATTAGAAAGGACATGTACAAACAATATCAGACATTACAGAGAAAAGCATAATCCAACAATTAGCAAAAGGAATGCGGGTCCTGCATGAAGACTTACAATTTGTAAGGCTGTGCCATGTAATGTAAAACATGTGTTGTGAACTTGTGATGTTATACTTCTCTGTGCATATTTTAACTTAAAGGTATTTTATTGGCTAACCATAATCTTTTGCATGTTTTTCACGCTGAAATGTTTCATATCACCAAATTTAAATATTAGATAAAGATAAACACATGTAAAATAATATAAATGAAAGTCTTTAATAAAGATGAGCAAACATTTCAAGGTTCGGATCAGCAAATGTCCCGATGTTTGCCGAACATACCCAAACAACACTGAATTGAATGGGAGGCAAAACTAAATCCACAAACAACAAAAAGGAGGGCAAAAAGCTGCCCAAACAGCTCAAATTAGGGGCAGACACCAGCAAAAGTGCCATCAATTGACCCGGAGTACAAATAGTATAACTGGACAACATGGATATATGAACAGGGCCTTGGTCCAGTATTTCTAGCTTAAAGGGAAACGGTCACCCCCAAAATCCAAAATGAGCTAAGCTCACCAGCATCAGAGGCTTATCTACAGCATTCTGTAATGCTGTAGATAAGCCCCCGATGTATCCTGGAAGATGAGAAAAAGAGGTTATATTATACTCACCTGGGCGGGCGGACGGTCCGATCCGATGGGCGTCGTGGTCCGGTCCGATGGGCGTCGTGGTCCGGTCCAGGGCCTCTCATCTTCATAGGATGACGTCCTCTTCTTGTCTTCACACTGTGGCTCCGGCATACTTTGTCTGCCCTGTTGAGGGCAGAGCAAAGTACTGCAGTGCGCAGGGCCTCTCTGACCTTTCCTGGCACCTGCGCACTGCATTACTTTGCTCTGCCCTCAACAGGGCAGACAAAGTACACCTGCGTCGGAGCTGCAGCGTGAAAACAAGAAGAGGACATCATCGTAAGAAGATGGGAGGCGCTGGACCGGACCGTGACGCCCATCGGACCAGACCACAACGCCCATTGGACCGGACCGCAGTGGGACCTCCGCCCCTGGGTGAGTATAATCTAACCTCTCTTTCTCATCATTCAGGATACATCGGGGGCTTATCTACAGCATTACAGAATACTGTAGATAAGCCCCTGATGCCGGTGGGCTTAGCTCATCTTGGATTTTGGGGGTGACAGGTTCCCTTTAAACATTGATCCGTAACAGGTGGATGAGTGACAGGTGTAGGCCTGGTGCTCTGAGAGCCCTGTCAAATTCAGGCAACACACAGAAAGGAGACCCAACTTGGAGTCCAACCATTTCCAAAAATATGGGGCAGATACTAGGAAAAATGGTATCAATTGAACCACAGTAGAAATTTGATAATGGCACAGCAGCAGTCAGCCAAGAGCCATGCATAAGGTATCTGGGTCTGGGCCAGCATTTACAGCTTTGAATATAAAAGTTTATAATAAGACGAGGTGGGTGAGGGACCGGTGTAAGCCTGCTGTGCTGCAGGCCCAAATACCTCATGCAACAGCTCATTCTGCATTTTGCTCAGCCACATTTAAGTGGCACAAATATCAGCTTGGTAAACTACTAATGTTAGAAAATTTAAGGATAGTAACACAGGTAGTTGACTGAAATTAAGTGCAGGCCCACTGGTCTGAGGGTCCAACTGCTAAAGGCAACACACATGAGAGAGACCAAACTTGGGAGTCCAAACATTTCAAAAAATGATTAATCACATACCACTAACGTGGCATTTATTTCCCCAGAGTAGAAATAGTATAATTGCACAGTGTTTTGACAACTTCTGTTACTGGATGGGTTACTCGACTCTGTTTGGCAGCCGCACAGCTGTATTATATTATTATTTATTGTTATAGCACCATTTATTCCATGGTGCTTTACATGTGAAAAGGGATATACATGATAAAAACAAGTACAATAATCTTAAACAATACCAGTCACCGACTGGTGCAGGAGGAGAGAGGACCCTGCCAGTGAGGGCTCACAATCTACAAGGGATAGGTCAGAACACAGAAGGTGAGAGTAGAGCTGGTCACGCAGCGGTATGGTGGTACACTGGTTACTGTAGGTTGTAGCTTGTCAGAAGAGTTGGTTCTTCAGGTTCCTTTTGAAGGTTTCCATGGAAAAAGACAGTCTGATATGTTGGGGTACAGAGTTCCATAGGAGAGGGGAAGCACGGGAGTAATCTAGTATGTGATTGTGCGAAGAGGAGATAAGAAGGGAGTAGAGAAGGAGATCTTGTGAGGAATGGAGGTTGCATGTGGATCGCCCCCAGAGTAGGGCAATGGGGTACTCGGCACCGGGTCCTGCGGTTCGGGGAATGTCACGGTGGCTGACCCGGTCCGTGGCCCTCAGGGGTGTCCAGCAAAAGAGTTTATATATGGGCAAGGTGCAATAAAGAATGAGGAGACAGGTTTGCAGTCTTTTACCTTGTTTACTGGAGACTTCAGAGGGTATCCTCAGCCCGGAGCGCCAGATGACAGGGCAGGCAGAGTCCGGTCGGTCTGAAGGCAATTCCAGAGTCCCCTTATCCAGGTGGAGGTCAGTAGCCTTCCTACTAGTGCCTGTGTGTTGTAGTACCTCCCTGCTGAGCTTCTCGGTAAGGTCCTCACAACTCTTGTAGATGTTCTAGATGTTATTTCTTCCTCTCTGCCCCCCAGATGGTATGGATAGGACAAACCCGTATGACTGATGGCCTGAGGCTTGTTTATAGGGACCTTAGAGATGCCCCGGCCCCCACAAGTTGCCACTGTGTCTTCTTAGGTATTAAGGTCGGGCAGCCAACTTGGAATTGACTGTCCTGCCGGTCTCTGGAGCAAGGCTTAGAGACAGTTGCTCCCTCGGTGTTCCTGGCTACCGGCTTCTGCGCCTCAGAAAGGAGCAGCTTGTTCCTGGCTGATCTCCCTCTGATATTCCTCTCCTGTGCTCTGCTTTCCTGCACACTCTCTGCAGTATGTACACTTTTTAGTGTCTTTTCCCAGGATTTGCAGCACTTCATGCCAGCAGAGCTCCTCTTCTTCTGTCTGCCTGACAGGAACTGAACTCCTTTCCCTCCAGATCAGGATGTAAATAGGGGAGTTCACCCTAAACAAGCTCAGAGCTCCCCCTTCTGGTCTGGAGTGTGAACATGTTGCATGTGTGTGATACCTAAATGTGGTTGTCTTTCATTGCCTTCAGACATGACATCACTTCTCCCCTGAAAGGATAATGACATCACTGCGACGACCAGGACACTGGGGCGCCGCACATGCAGACAAGTACTGGGAGACTAGGTGACAGATGTATGGAGGAGACAGGCTGTAGATGGCTTTGTATGCCATGGTTAGGGTTTTGAACTGGAGTCTCTGGGTGATGGGAAGCCAGTGAAGGGATTGACAGTGAGGAGAGGCCAGGGAATGGCAGATTAGTTTGGCAGCAGAGTTTAGGATAGACTGAAGAGGTGCAAGACTGTCCAAAGGGAGGCCACAAAGCAGGAGGTTTCAGTAGTCAAGGAGGGAGAGGATTAGTGCATGGACTAGGGTTTATGCAGATTGTTGATTGAGGAATTTATGGATCAGGGAAATATTTTGAGTTGTAGTCGGCAACAAGTGGAAAGGGCATGGATGTGTATTTTGAAGGCGAGATAAGAGTCCATAGTTACCCCAAGGCAGCAAGCTTGCAGGATGCCCTCATCTATGCCTTGTAGATGAGGACCATAAAGAGCATGTGCTCCAGTGGATGGCAAGCGCTGCATAAAGTGGCCTCTCTACCCAATTAACATCACACAAAGTACAGTCCACAGAGGTGACACCCCAATTACCCTCGCTTCTCCTATGTCACAACTTTACAACCGCCCAACTGACTGTGGGGAACAACAGATGGACGAGTCTGCAGAGCTGTTCACACATTCTATTCCATAGGCATCAGAGGTCTGCACCAAAATTTCACAGAATCAAGAGGAGGAAAGCATCTGCACCAATACCCAAAATTTTTTCCAGTTGGATCCTGGGCAGAACGAAGTGGGGTCCGAGCATAATTTAAACCCTCATCACCAGACATTAACCACCAGGGGTGGAGGTGATCCTGAGGGGACTCAGATACCTGAGGCGCATGTGGACTGTAATATGCTCTCAGGGCAGGAAGAGGTGGAGGGTGACTCTCAGAGAGGAGTGGTAGAAAAGAGAATGATGATGATGATGATTATGATGATGAGGTTGTTGTGAACACAGAGGCACGCAGAGGAGTAGATCAGCAGAAGAGGTGGAGGAGGAAGACGTGGAGATTAGGAGATTATTTTGTGGCTTCCCGCACAGACACGGATGCAACCACGACTAGCACTGCATTCTCAGCCACAACTATGGCTGTGGCCAGCTGCGGTCGCGGGTCTGCAGTGCTCATCGGCAGCAAGGGTTGCCTAGTCTGAGCCTTTTTTGAGACCAAAAAGTTTGACCACACAAGTCAGCTGCCAACTTTGTAAAAAAAAAAAAAAAAAAAAGACTCAGTAGAGGCATAAATTCCAATAATTTGACTACCACATGCATGAAACGGCACATGCGCGATCAGCAGGTGTTAGTCTGGGAATCTCACTGCGCTAAAATGCAGCCTAGCAGGACTCGCCAACTGCATCTGCTGCTTCTTCCTCCTCAGACACTGTGGCAAGTGCTCTCGCAGGTCTCCGCTGCAGAACCTCCACTTGTTTACTTGCTACAGTCGTGGTGAGTGAAAGCCCGTCAGCTGTTATGGAAGTGGAAATGCCTGCTGTTTTTGACCCATCTCAGACACCAAGCACATCACATCTTTCTCAATCCATCATAACATTTCTGCCTGCACCTCATTCACAGTCCAGCAGTTTTCCATGTTCCTCCTATTCCACCCTCTCTCAGCACAGCAGCCAGCCCTTAGTCCCACAGTTATGGTCACGTAAAAGATTGTTTTATTATTTATTATGCATCGCTTATATAGCGCTCTTTTATTCTGCAGTGCTTTACATACATTATCATTGCTTTCCCCAATGGAGCTCACAATCTAAATATTTTTCCTCCTACAAATGCCGAAACTAAGCACTTCAACTCCATCAGCTCCAATCTGTTGGCTACAGAAATGCTGCCTTTCCGCTTGGTGTATACAGACGCTTTCCGAAAGCTGATGGCAGTCGCAGTCCATCAGTACCAGTTGCCATTACTTTTCTAAGAAAGATGTGCCTGCGCTACACCAGCATGTCACAGATATGCTGTCACCCGTTCCTTGACAATATATCTGCCAAGGTCTTGGAATCCCCAAAGCTTGCAGGGCACTTTAGAATAGAGAACTAAACCTACGCACCAGAGGATGGAGAACTAAACTACTACACAACAGGGGCTGGAGAACTATCCACCACCACAGACCAAGGGATGGAGAACTAACCCACCACACACCAAGGGATGGTGAACTAAACCTCTAGACATCAAGTCTTGGAATCCACAAGGCTTGCAGTTCAAACCTATGTATCCAACACTTCCTCCACTGTTTTCTCTCCTCCATCTCCTCTAGGGACTCCACCTGCACCCTCAACCTCTCGCTTAATGTGACACACGTTCCAACAATGCAGAGAGAATCCCCCCCACCTCCCTACTGCTCAGCCAGGGCTCACTGCAATCAGGCAGAGTTTAAATTAATATGACTTGGAGATTGCAGTCACACAGCTCAAGAGTTGTGGACAGCTATGCGGGCCGAGAGAGCCATGGCCATCTCCACTAAACCTGTAAGCAGGAAAGGCTCGTGTGCGATAACGGTGCAAACCTCACACACATCCCTTACATGGCTTACGTCCTCAAACTAGTGGTATAGCAATTTCTCTTCCACTATAACAGCCTGGATGGCTCACTTCCACCGTTCGCACCTCACGAGTCATTGACTTGCATTGCTACCGAGGTCTTTCGAGCTACCAGTAAACTGGTTGATATGCGATGTGCAGATATGGTGGAGTTCCACTCTTCACATGTTGCAGCAAGTGTTTCAGCAGCGACAAGCCTTGGTGCAGTATGTCATTTTGCATAGTCTGGGGCAACGCAGAATGGACGTGGTGCAAATCACGCTTGCAGAGTGGGCACAGATGAAGGATCTCTGCATCCTTCTACACAGTTTCAACATGCTGGAGCAGACTTTGAATAGTCTGCAGGAGGAGGTGGTGGTCCCAGATAAAGAGGAGGAAGCAGAGGAGGATGCAGAAAGAATAATATCTCAAAATTTCCGGACTGTCGTCGCACAGGCAGGTGTCATGGGTGGCTGAATTACAGCGATTGAGGGCGGCTCATAGTCCCAGACAAACTTAGTGAAGGTTCAGGAGCCGAGGAACAAATGGAGAAGGAAGAGGTAATGGGCATGCAACAGTCAGAAGATGTAGAGGATAATGATCCCCTCTCTGTTGTCTGTGGTTGGCGGGAGGGGACAGAGGAAGCAAGGTTGAGTGTTACCTTGCCACCAACACACCATGGACTTGGGCCTCATGGAAGCGTCTGACACAAGCGCCTTCTTGCTGCACTATCTGCAACATGTTGCCCGTATTTTGTTAGGATCAGAAATAGTGCAGACTACAGGGTTGTTACGGTACAAGAATAAATTTAGCCAGATGTTTTCTCCTCAGAAAGGGATGCACATGCTGGAGTATCGAAACACGCTTGAAGACAATCTTAAGAGAGGTTTTTCCAAAGACAGCAGTGAGGCACACAGTGTGCATCGCAGTTATAGAATTCCTACCCTTGGAACATCTAGTCGTCAATGCAAAAACATTAGCAGCAGCGTAAGTGGCAGAAGCAATTTCTGTGAGTCGTTTCACACTTTTTTTTAGACCAGCCCATGCACCAGTAGAACAAAGTACAAGTCTGACACATGGTGAACGACTGGAGAGGATGGTGCAGGAGTATTTTGAGCTCAATATCAATTCTATCAGGTGGGGTTTGCACAATTTGCATTTTGGTCTTCAAACATGGAAGAGTGGCCTAAGCTTGCCTGTCACGCCTTTGAGGTTTTACCATGCCCAGCAGCCAGCGTTCTCTCAGAATGTGTCTTCAGCGCTGCTAGTGGTATCCTGACGGATAAGCACATCCGGCTGTACCCTGAAAGTATAGATCGCCTATCTTTCATCAAGATGAACATGTCATAGATCTCTAATTACTTTTACACCCAAGTCATAGACTGGGCAGTGTAGTCGATGGTGTAGATTATAGTGTGCTGCATTGATCTCATGTTATTGCAGTCTGCGACACCTTTGTCATGGCTTCTGTGCCTACTGTTGCTACTGCTGCTGATGTTACAAGCTATTTTTTTTTTTAAATATGGAGACTCCAAGTTGTGTCTCAATTTGGAGGGTTGCCTGTAGTGGAAGGGCTGCCAGAGCCCCATTAGACTAATTCTACTCTGGGGAAATTGATGCCACTATAGTGGTGTGTGGCAATTTGTTTTTTTTAAATGACTGGACTCCAAGTTGGGTCTCCTTCATGTGTGTTGCCTTAACAGTAGGGGCTCCCAGACCAGCAGGCCTGCACTTAACTTTAGTCAACTACCTGTGTTATTATTAGTGTTGATCGAATAGCTTCGGATAAGTTCTTATCCGAATAGCTGCATTGGTAACTTGGATACCTGGAGCGCTCCTGATAATCAGCTGTTTGGCGCTGCAGATGCATGTATCATGGCTGTATGACGTCACAACACTTGCATGGAGAGCCTGTTTGTTGGGCTCTCCATGCATGTGTTGTGACTGTCACACAGCCATGACACATGCTGCGCCAAAAAGCGGATTATCGGGAGCTCTCCAGGTATCCAGTTTACCGATGCAGCTATTCAGTAAGCGCTATAGCTATTTAGATAAGCACTTATCCGAAGCTATTCGATCAAAACTAATTATTATCCTTAAATGTGTCTAACAATAATTAGTCTACAAAGCTATTTGTGCCACCTGAGTGTGGCTTAGCAAAATAGTTTGAGCTGTTTCATTTTGGTATCAGGGCTCTCAGCACAGCAGGCCTACACTGGTCCCTCACCCACCTCTTAATTTGAACTTAAATTCAAAGCTGTAAATGTTGGCTCAGATCCTGGCTTATAAATGGCCCATGCCTGACTTCTGCTGTGCCAGTATCAAATTTATACTGTTGGTCAATGGATGAAACTTTCCTGGTGTGTGCCCCTAATTTTTGGAAATGTTTGGACTCCAAGTTGGGTCTCATGTGTGTTGCCTGAATTTAGCAGGGCTCTCAGAGCACCAGGCCTACACCTGTCACTCACACACCTGGTATTGATCAATGTTTAAGCTAGAAATGCTGGTCCAAGCCCTGTCCCAGGCCCTGTCCTATGCATCCATGCTGCACAGTTATACTATTTGTACTCTGGGTCAGTTGGGTGGTTGGAGACTTGAAACACAAGGGGAAACAAGAGGAATTGCGGTGCCACCTCTGAGGAATGTACTGTGTGATGTTGAGGTGGAGGAAGAGGAAAATAAACCACTTGATGCAGGGCTTGCCATCCACTAACGAACATGCTCTTTTTGGCCCTCATCTACCAGTTGTACCATTGTGCAGCTGCCAAAGAAAGGGAGTCCAGCAGCCTGTTCAGTAACAGAAGATGTAAGTTGTCTTTAGATAGGACGAGCCGGTGTTTATTCAGTATAGCTTTCAGTAGCATTACCACCTAAGCCCACGTACACCAAACCTATTCCTTCTTTCACCACAAGCTCACTTTTTCCCCCACTCATGTTGGGTGTAGCCTTCACCTCCTTAAACCAGCTGTTTCACAACCCTAGGCCCTTACCGGTCAGTCACCGGTTCTGTATTTATTTGCTTAGATAGTGTGGCTGGAACAAAGAATTAACACAAAAAAGTATAGATGCTATGATGTGGACTGCTGGATGGACAACATAATTTAGCACAAAGGATTTAGATTCTAAAAGGTGGACACCTGTCTGCACCACAGTATGGCACAAAATTTAGATTTTGGAACATCGATTTGACACAGGGTCCTATCTAGCTGAAAATAAACCACCTAACTATCTGACTATTTGCAGCAGGAGCATCCTCACTGTGCGTTTCACTGCCAAAATGGCGCAAAAACAACGTCTGCTTTTTATATGGAGAGGGACATGTGACTTCAGCAGCCAATGACAGAAGCCCTTATATATTGACGTTGTGGATGGCTTCTGCGCCCCGCTTTGAACTCTCGCCACACATGGAGATCCAAGTTAAAATACCTCAGATTATTTGGAAAAGCTGGGTACTGCTATTTATGATCAGATTCTGAACAGTGTTTCCCAGCAGGTCAGCACATTTAAATGGGTTGTATGAAGTTTGAAAGCTATCCGCTTATCTCCAGCATGGGGAGTAACTTACCGATTGGTTTGGTGAGGGTCGTGGTAGACAATCCAAAGAATGGGGCTATGAAGAGTCCTGTCTAAATGGAGTGAAGGTTAATCACACACACAACAGATCCACTCATTCCTAATGGCCTTTCCAAAGACCAGGCATATGCTGTGTTTGGCCATCTCCAGGGGTTCATTGAAAATGAATGTAGAGCAGATGCGCATGGTTGATTGCTGATCCATTTATTCAGACAAGCTCCAGGAGTCTGATCCAGACTTAGTCTGATCCATGTATCTTTCAAATTCCATCTTTCAAATTACAGATTACTAATTACTATACTTTGAATTAGACTTGAATTCTAGAATGCATTTAGCCACTCATCACTGCTACAATATTATCATCATCATCATCATCTGTACCATCTAATCGAGCTGTTCTCCTCTTTCCACAGGTATGCACTGACTTTCCCCAACTCTCCCTGGATCCTGAATGTCTCTGTATATTGCATTGATTTATTATGGTATGCACTGACTTTACCCAACTCTCCCTGGATCCTGAATGTCTCTATATATTGCAATGATTTTCTATGGTTTCCCTGGCATCTGAGTGTCTCTGTGCAGTGCATATAATCTTTTTCTGGTATACTTTCTTACCTATCATCTTGTATCCATGACCTTTTTCATGTCTCATTATGTTATTCTGGCATATCTTTGAATGGTCACTCCAACCCCTCCCTCTCTTTATGATCTTTGTTTAACTCTCTACATCTGGTCTTGCCATACCCGCCCACCTCCTCATTCACACCTGATTGCCCTTAGCTGGGGATATATTCAGATCCAGGAGTCTGATCCAGACTTTAGTCTGATCCATGTAGCTTTCAAATTTCATCTTGCAAATTACAGATTTCTAATTACTATACTTTACTATACTTTGAATTAGACTTGAATTGGACTGAAATTTGACTGTAAGGTAACGGAATATCAAACCACTACCATGTTTCGGTTACTTTTCTCTTTCACACCTATACTACTCTATTTTTCCCTACCTCCTGTAATCCCCCCCACCTAGTAAGTAATTAGTAATTTCACCCTCCATCCACCCCAGCCATCTCACCTCCTCACAGCTGTTCCTCCACATACAATCCTTATTCTCCAGACACACACAGCCCCATCATGTCCTATCCAGCTCCCACCTTCTAATGCTCTGTCTGCTACTCCTAATCGCTGGTGACGTATACCCTAATCCTGGCCCTCCTCAACACATCCCCACACTCATTTCTAACCCCCTGCCACGATCCTCTACACGTTTTCCCAACCATGATAACCTCATATCCATTCATCCAGACCCCACTCCCCCAGTCCGCGTACCTGGAGGACTATGGAATGTACGCTCCGTCTGCAACAAACTGACATTTATCCATGACCTCTTGATCACAAACTCTCCTTCCTCGGCATCACTGAAACCTGGCTCACCCCCTCTGACTCAGCCTCTCCAGCTGCACTTTCCTATGGCAAAATCCACCTTTCACACACCCCTTGCCCCAGCAACAAAAGTGGTGGAGGAGTTGGCTTGCTCCTGTCCACCACCTGCTCCTTTACTCCAGTCCCACTACCACCCTCCACTACTCTTCCCACTTTTGAGATACACACCGTCCACATCTATTCCCCCTCCAACCTCCAGCAGGCTGTCATCTACCGCTCTCCAGAACTAGCCATCTCCACCACTTCACCACCTGGCTACTTCCATTTCCTCTCTTCTGACATCCCCACTATCATCATGGGTGACTTCAATATCCCCATTGACACTTCTACCTCAGCTGCCTCAAACTTTTATCGCTCACTGCCGCCTCCTGCCTCACTCAATGATCTTCTGGGGCCACTTACAAAGATGGTCACACACTAGACCTTATCTTTACCCGATTCTGTTCCCTTACTAATCTCACCAACTCACCCCTCCCCCTGTCTGACCACAACCTACTGGCATTCTCTTCCCTCTCCTCTCCTAGTGTGCAACCCCCACTCCACAAACTCACTCACCCTCGCAGAAATCTCAAACAACTCAATTTACAATCTTTCTCTGAGTCCCTTCTCCCTCTTACAGACATAGCCTCCCTTCATGACACAGATGCTGCTGCTGCCACTTTTTATAATATGACAATAACAGCTACACTCGATTTGGCCGCCCCCTCACGTACAGCAAAACTCGTACAATTAACAGACAGCCCTGGCTGACCAGCCTGACCAAAGAACTGAGACGGGCTTCCAGGGTCGCTGAGTGGAGATGGAAGAGATCCCACTCTGCCGAGCACTTTATCGCATACAAGCAGTCCATTGCCAGCTTCAAGTCCATGCTCACTGCCGCAAAACAAACTTATTTCTCATCTCTCATATCCTCCCTGTCTCATAACCCTAAACAGCTTTTCAACACTTTCAATTCTCTACTCCATCCCCCAGTACCTCCTCCCTCCCCCTTATTTCTGCTGAAGGCTTTTCCTCTTTCTTTAAACAGAAGATCGATATGAGCAGAGAAAGCTTTGGCCCGCAGCACCCAATGCCCCTCTTAGTTGCTCAACCCTGTTCCTCCAAAGCCAGCTTCTCCACCATGACACAAGATCAGCTCTCCACCCTCCTGTCTAGATCACATCTCACCACTTGCATGCTTGATCCGCTCCCGTCCCACCTGATCCCTAACCTCACCACAGTCTTCATCCCAACCCTAACACAACTCTTCAACCTCTCACTCACAATTGGTGTCTTCCCCTCAAAGAATGCCAAAATCACACCCATCCTCAAAAAGCCCTCCCTCGACCCATCCTGTGTGTCTAGCTATCACCGGATATCTCTTCTCCCTTATGCCTCAAAACTACTGCAACTGCATGTCCATCTTGAACTGTCCTCCCACATCTCCTCCTGCTCTGTCTTTGACCGGTTAGAATCTGGCTTCCGACCCCATTACTCAACTGAAACTGTCCTAACTAAAGTGACCAATGACCTACTAACCGCCAAGAGCAAGCAACACTACTCTGTCCTCCTTCTCCTGGACCTGTCTTCTGCCTTTGACACTTTGGACCAATCCCTCCTGCTACAGATTCTATCATCTCTTGGCATCACAAACTTGGCCCTATCTGGATCTCATCATATTTAACAGTCCAAACTTTCAGTGTCTCCCTCTCCCACACCACCTCCTCACCTCGCCCCTTGTCTGTCGGTGTCCCTCAAGGCTCAGTTCCGGGACCCATACTCTTCTCCATCTACACCTTCGGCCTGGGACAGCTCATAGAATCCTACGGTTTGCAGTATCATATGTACGCCGATGACACGCAGATCTACCTATCCGGACCTGACCTCACCTCATTACTCATCAAAATCCCACACTGTCTGTCTGCTATCTCGGCGTTCTTTTCTGCTCGCTTTCTGAAACTGAACATGGACAAAACTGAATTCATCATCTTTCCCCCATCTCACTATACCCCTCCACCAGACCTATCCATCAATGTCAATCACTGCTCACTTTCCCCAGATTCGCATGCTCGGTGCCTCGGGGCGATCCTCGACTCTGCCCTCTCTTTCAAGCCACATATCCAAGCCCTTGCCTCCTCATGCCGTCTCAAAAACAAAAATATTTCCCGGCTCTGCGCATTCCTCGACAACGAAACCACAAAAACACTAGTGCACACACTTATCTCCCGCCTTGACTACTGCAACCTCCTACTCTCTGGCCTCCCCTCTAGCACTCTGGCACCACTCCAATCAATCCTACACTCTGCTGCCTGACAAATGGACCTGTCTCCCCGCTATTCCCCAACCTCTCCCCTATGCCAAGCCCTTCCCTGGCTTCCTATCGTCCAGAGACTCCAGTTCAAAACCCTTACTATGACATACAAAGCCATCCACAACCAGTCTCCTCCATACATCTGTGACATGGTCTCCTGGTACTTACCTACACGCAACCTTCGATCCTCACAAGATCTCCATCTCTACTCCCTTCTTATCTCTTCTTCCCACAACTGCATCCAAGACTTCTCCCGTGCTACCCCCATACTATGGAACTCTCTATCCCAAAACACATCAGACTCACCTACCATAGAAACCTTCAAAAAGAACTTGAAGACTCACCTCTTCTGACAAGCCTACAGCCTGCAGTGATCCACAACCTACTGAACCGCCACATGACCAGCTCTACCCTCTCCTAGTGTATCCTCACCCATCCCCTGCAGACTGAGCCCTCGCGGGTAGGGTCCTCCCTACTTCTGTACCTGTTAGTTTCTTGTTTTTTGCTCATGTTTAATGTATTTGTCTATATTTTCCCCTTTTCACATGTAAAACGGGGAAAATTTCACATGGAATAAATGGCACTCTAAAAATGTATAATAATAGTAACAACAACAACGCCCCACTCTCCACACCAGTGTTATTTCCAGCATTCTAACTTCCAGTGATCGTGAAATTATCCCTCATCCTTTGGAAGGGGATAAAAGAGTTGTTCCAAGTTTGGAAGTTAAGTCAAGTTTCAAACCTGTGTAGTCTTTAACCCCTTTCTGATGTCGGATGGGATAGTACATCTGACGTCAGAAGCCCCACTTTGAGATGGGCTCCGGCGGTGAGCCCACCTCAAAAGGTGTGACATGTCAGCTGTTTTCAACAGCTGACATGTGCCCACATTAGGCGCAGGCGGAATAGTGATCCCCGCACCTATTAAATGTCGCTGTCAAACTGACAGCGGCATTTAAAGTGCGCTTCCGGCCCTAGGGCCGAAAATACGCTCACTGCTGATATCCGTCACATGATCGGGGGGTCAGCAGTGCGTCGGCATGATAACCAGAGGTCTTCTTGAATTGTCTATGATTGTTGATGCCGGATTGCTGTGCGCGCCACCCTATGGTGAGCGCTCATAGCAATGCAGTACATCTGCTACATAGGGGAGATCTGAGCATCGCCTCTATGTAGCAGAGCTGATCGAGTTGTGGCAGCTTCTAGCCTCCCATGGAAGCTATTGAAGCATGCCAAAATTTAAAAAAAATGTGATTAAAAATATGAAAAAAATATAAAAGTTTAAATCACCCCCCTTCGCCTCATTCAAAATAAAACAAAAATAAAATCAAACATACACATATTTGGTATCGCATTCAGAATCGCCCAATCTATCAACAAACAAAGGATTAACCTGATCGCTAAACAGCGTAGTGAGTAAAAAAATCAAAACTCCAGAATAACGTTTTTTTGGTCGCCGCGACATTGCATTAAAATGCAATAACGGGCGATCGAACGATTGTATCTACACAAAAATTGGTATCATTAAAAAATATCAAATAATAAGCCCTCACCCAACCAGAGATCACAAAAATTGGAGACGCTACGGGTCTTGGATAATTGTGCAATTTTTGTTTTTTGTTTTTTAGCAAACTTTGGAATTTTTTTTTCACCATTTAGATAAAAAAGAACCTAGACATGTTTGGTGTCTATGAATCCCTAATGACCTGGAGAATCATAATGGCAGGTCAGTTTTAGCATTTAGTGAACCTAGCAAAAAAGCCAAACAAAAAACAAGTGTGGGATTGCACTTTTTTTGCAATTTCACCACACTTGGATTTTTTTCCCATTTTCGAGTACATGACATGCTAAAACCAATGGCGTTCAAAAGTACAATTCGTCCCACAAAAATAAGCCCTCACATGGCCACATTGACGGAAAACTAAAAAGTTATGGCTCTGGGAAGAAGGGGAGCGAAAAACAAAAATGCAAAAAACGAAAAAAGCTCTGGTCACGAAGGGGTTAAATATAGTTATATCACTGCTATAAGAAATTTCTAAGTGTAAATGCATAAAATAATTACATTGTAACACGCATTGGGGAGAAGAGTGCATATGAATTCAACACTGCATGTAATAAACTGCACCAGGTATTGGAATCCAAATATTTATTTTTACAGCACCATTGATTCCATTCCACAGTGACAGACAGGTACAGAGGGGGAGAAGACCCTCACGGTCTGACAATCTACTTAATATACAGCAATATTTTGCCTCAGCTATAGGATACTTATGGTAGTCCACCAAAAAATATTAAATTCTCTAGTGCAGGTTGTTTACAGGACATAGGCACTACTTAAAATAAAATATATGGTGATCTCCCATCACAGCAACCCATGGCTTTATGCTCTATAAGATAATGTGTGTGACAGAAGCTGCGCTGTTAATTAAGAATCATCCAGCAACTATTGGGGTTTAAATTGTTATAGCATATAGGGAGTGGTTATCTCAGCCCCAGGGAATATTGGGAAAGTTAATATTGTGTCCTGGACATCTAAGAGTAAGGTGTGTGCTAGAGGAGTCTCCTCTCAGATTGAAATCAGACAAGGTGTATAGACCAGCTCTTCCTGGAAAATGATTGCTGAAATCTTAGGCTCCTTTCACTCATTAGGTTTTTGCCGTCCGGCACAATCCGGCAAATTTTGAAAAAAAAAATGATCCGGAAAAAGTTGCCACCGGATCAGTTTTTTCTCAGACTTGTATTAGCTCGAGATGGCCTCACGTTTCATCCGTTTTTTGCCGGATCCGTCAAAAATTAGTTTTCCAGGGGCCGGAGAAAACATACAGAGGAACTTTTTTTTGTCTGGTGAAAAAAAGTACAGCGACGGATCTGGCAAAAAACTGATGAAACATGAGGTGAAACTATGTAATCCGGCGACCGATTCAGTTAAAAAAATTTTAAAAAATCATGCATTTTCCATTCTGGTCTCTCTATCCGGAACAGGAAGTCCAAACTCTATCCCCAGGTAAAAAAAAAAAAAAAGTCACATCCAGCGGAAAAACGGATCCATCGCATCAGTTTTTCACTATTTGCAACGGATCCATTTTTTTCAACATTTGCCGGATTGTGCCTGACGCCTAAAAGCTGATGTGTGAAAGGGGTCTTAAAAAGCAGTAAATATAACCAGGAGGAAAGTTGAGCGACTTACTTTTTTAGGATCAAGTCGGGTTTCGCGAAACCCGACTTAGTCAAAAGTTGGGTCGGGTGAAATCGTCCGATTATTGCGAAAAGTTGGGGATCCGACTGAAACACGAAACCCAATGCAAGTCAATGGGGAAGCAAAGTCGGCAGTGAGTGGAGGACAGGAAAACACCTACAGTGCCCATTTTAATGCCAAACATCAATTCTTGTTACTTAAGCTTGTCAATCTTAATTTGCCTTATAATAATAGTTAGACATTGAAAATTGGGGCTCATTTGGCTAAAGTTGTGGGGGGGTAGGGCTGGTTCAAGTTTTTTGTGGGCCCAGGAAACGCGGACTACGTAACGGCGGTGGAGCAGGGAGAGGTAAGTATTTCAACTTTGCAAGTGCTGTGATCCTGAGCAAGCAGGGGGTGCCCACTCGTTTGCATTGGCACAGGGCCCCTCAAAGTACGGCGGTGTGTTTGACGGCGGGGGCGCCTCCCACCGGCAGAGACACTTTTGCGTACTATGAGGTACTCTGTGCCACTGATGTTGCCAACGAGTATGCCCCCCACCTGATGAAGGAACCTGCACTTTCATCTGCACCTTCCTCTTTGTCCCCGTGTAAGGTGGTATAGTATGCGGGAAGGGGAACCCGACTCAGCAGGGTCAGATTCTGGCTGTGTACAGTGCAAGGGGAATGTAGTGGTCTGGGTCTATGTACCAGCAGACTCATCTAGCAGTGGCTGGGCAATGGGCAGGATGAGGAGGAAACACAGATATAGGCCCAAATAATAAAGTGGGCTAAATGCAGTTCAAAATTGGTAACAGTAGTAAACTGGCGGCATAGCTTTGTTCAGCAGAGGAAAATTGTAAGGAGTGGCAGACAGTTAGTAGGCCCAAAAAAGTACGTAGGCTAAATGCAGTTAAAAATTGGGACAGGAGTAAACAGGCGGCACTGCTTTGTTCAGTGGAGAACAACAAGCAGCGGCAGACACCGTTAGTAGGCCCAACCAAACAAGTAGGCCAAATACAATTTAATATCTGATATAGGCTGAAAGCCTGAAAATTGAAGCTCAGCTTTGTTCAGTGGAGGAGAAAAGCAAGGAGCGGCAGACACCGTTAGTAGGCCCAACCAAACAAGTAAGCCAAATGCAGTTTCATAGTTCATATAGGCTCAAAGCCTGAAAATTGAAGCTCAGCTTTGTTCAGTGGAGGAGAAAAGCAAGGAGCGGCAGACACTGTTAGTAGGCCCAACCAAACAAGTAGGCCAAATGCAGTTTAATATGTGATATAGGCTGAAAATTGAAGCTCAGCTTTGTTCAGTGGAGGAGAAAAGCAAGGAGTGGCAGACACCGTTAGTAGGCCCAACCAAACAAGTAGGCCAAATGCAGTTTCATATCGGATATAGGCTGAAAGCCTGAAAATTGAAGCTCAGCTTTGTTCAGTGGAGGAGAAAAGCAAGGAGCAGCAGACATCGTTAGTAGGCCTAACCAAACAAGTCAGGCAAATGCAGTTTAAAATTGGTTACAGGGGTACACAGGCGGCATAGGTTTGTTCAGTGGAGGTCAACTGTAAGGAGTTGCGCAGACAGACTTAGTAGGCCTAAAATAAAAAAGTAGGCTCAATGCAGCTTAAAATTGGTTACAGGGGTACATAGGCGGCATAGCGTTGTTCAGCGGAGGACGAATGTAAGGAGTGGCAGACACAGTTAGTAGGCCCAAAAAAGTAATAGGCTAAATGCAGTTCAAAATTGGTAACAGCAGTAAACTGGCGGCATAGCTTTGTTCAGTGGAGGACAACTGTAAGGAGTGGCTGACACAGTTAGTAGGCCAAAATGATAAAGTGCGTTAAATGTCTGCCAAAACAATTTTCAAAAATAAACAGGTGGCATAGCTACGTACAAGGGTGGGCTCCTCTGCTGAGTAGCAGACAGTGGTAGTTGGCGCAAAGTATTAAATGGTCTAAATGGAGGCCAGGGCCCCCTGTATATTTTAATTATCATCTATAATTTCAACAAATTTGTATTGGCAGTGCCATTGAAGGATTTATCAGCACAGACTACATTGTGGTGGAGCAGGGAGAGGTAAGTATTGCAAGTGGTAGAGCATTGTTCGACCCGGGGGGGAACACTCTCGTGGGCGGCGGTACTGGCACAGGGCCCCTCATATTACGATGGTGTGTCTGATGTTGGTTGTGCACCACCACCATCAGAGACACTTCATTGTACTATGAGGGACCCTGTGCCAGTGCCGTCGCCCAAGAGTGAGCACACCCACCTGTCCAGGCAAACGGCACTCGCACGGGTGCTTGCGCCAGGTGGTGACCACGGCCCTGTGGGGGGAGTCAGCCCATTAAGGGAGGTAAAAAAATGGCCTATGGTGGACATTCAGCAGCTGCCAATGGAGGAATTGGAGCAGTCAGTAAGGAGGAGGCCAAAAGCAAGACATTTTTCAGGCAAGCTACGTGTCAGCAGGGGAAGGTGGGGCAAAATAATTAGAAATCCATGATTGGTTCATTTTAATGAAGGTTAGATCATCAACATTTTGGGTAGCCAGACGAGTCCTTTTTTCGGTCAGTATTGAACCAGCAGCACTGAAGACTCTTTCTGATAGCACACTAGCAGCAGGGCAAGCGAGCTCCAGTAATGCATATTCTGCCAATTCAGGCCAGGTGTCTATTTCAGATGCCCATAATCAAAGGGGAATGACGTGTGAGGGAGAACATCGATAAGGGAGGAAAAATAGTTCGTAACCATACTGGACAAATGTTGTCTCCTGTCACTTTGAATTGATGCAGCAGTACCTGTTGTGTCTGCGGTCATTGCGAAATCACTCCACAACCTGGTCATAAAACCCCTCTGTCCAATGCCACTTCAGATTTGTGCACCTCTAACACCTCGGCCATGTTGCCCCCTGCAGCTCGTGTGAGAACCATCACCGCCGCTGTGTACTGGGAATGCCTGAACCAAACGGTCTACAAGAGTTGCTTGTTTGGTAGCCAATATTTGCTCAAGGTTCTCATGTGGCATGATATTTTGTAATTTCCCTTTGTAGCGTGGATCCAGGAGGCAGGCCAACCAGTAATCGTCATCGGTCATCATTTTTATAATGCGGGGGTCCCTTTTTAGGATACGCAAGGTATACTCAGCCATGTGGGCCAATGTTCCAGGTGTCAATTCACTGCTTGTGCTGGGCTGAGGAGCACTTTCTTGCAAATCAACATCACTTGTCTCCCGCTAAAACCCTGTACCTGACTTTGCAACACCACCAGTGTATATTGCCCCCTGAGAAGCATCCTCCTCCCATAAATATTCATCCCCATCATCCTCCTCCTCTTCTTCATCCGCCACCTCGTCCAGGAGAGTTCCCTGAGCAGACAATGGCTGACTGTCATCAAGGCTTCCCTCCTCCTCGGCTGCAGACGCCTGCTCCTTAATGTGCGTCAAACTTTGCATCAGCAGACGCATTAGTGGCATGCTCATGCTTATGATGGTGTTGTCTGCACTTACCAGCCGTGTGCATTCCTCAAAACACTGAAGGACTTGACAGAGGTCTTGTAGCTCCGACCACTGCACACCTGACAACTCCATGTCTGCCATCCAACTGCCTGCCCGTGTATGTGTATCCTCCCACAAATACATTACAGCACGCCTCTGTTCGCACAGCCTCTGAAGCATGTGCAGTGTGGAGTTCCACCTTGTTGCAACGTCGATTATTAGGCAGTGCTGGGGAAGCTTCAGCAATCGCTGATGGTTCTGCATATGGCTGGAGTGTACGGGCGACCGGCGGATGTGCGAGCAAAGTCTTCGCACCTTCAGGAGCAGGGCTGATAAGCCCAGATAACTTTTCAGGAAGCACTGCACCACCAGGTTCAAGGTGTGAGCCAGGCAAGGTATGTGTTTCTGTTTTGAAAGGGCTATGGCAGCCATAAAATTCCTTCCGTTATCACTGACTACCTTGCCTGCCTCAAGATTTACACTGCCCAGCCATGACTGAGTTTCTTGCTGCAAGTACTCGGCCAGTACTTCCGCGGTGTGTCTGTTGTCACCCAAACACTTCATTTCCAACACAGCCTGCTGACGCTTACCACTAGCTGTTACATAATGGGACACCTCGTGTGCAACACTGGCTGGCAGCTGCGGATGGAGTGGTAGGGCAACTGCGCTCTGTGGATGACCTTTCGCTTCTGGAGGAGAAGGAGGAGGAGGAGGAGGGGTGTCGAACGCCTACTGCCAACTGTTTCCTAGACCGTGGGCTAGGCAGAACTGTCCCAATATTACTGTCCCCTGTGGACCCTGCATCCACCACATTAACCCAGTGCGCCATGATGGACACGTAACGTCCCTGGCAATGCCTACTGGTCCATGCATCTGTTGTGAGGTGCACCTTTCCACTGACTGATTGCCTCAGTGCATGGACAATGCGGTTTTTGACATGCTGGTGGAGGGCTGGGATGGCTTTTCTCGCAAAGAAGTGACGACTGGGTAGGTCATAGCGTGGTACTGCGTAGGCCATCAGGGCTTTGAAAGCTTCGCTTTCAACCAACCTGTAGGGCATCATCTCTAACGAGATTAGTCGAGCAATGTGGGAGTTCAAACCCTGTGTACGCGGATGAGTACTTCCTTTTCCTAACGAGAGTCTCTTGTAGGGTGAGCTGGACTGGAGAGCTGCATATGGTGGAACTAGTGGGGGTGGTGGTGGACATGGCAGATTGAGAGAGGGTTGGTGATGGTATTCTTGATGTTGGCCTACATGCAGTGTTTCCGCCCAAGAACCTGGTGATTTCCTGACTGCCTTGGCCTTGCAACGATACCTCCACATTTGCTGCAGGTGGTGTCCTAAACGGTGGGCTTACAGTGAGGGAAGCAATGTAGCGTTGCTGACTACCTTCATTCTGAGCGGGTGCACCAACGTTACGGGACGTTTGGTAGTTAATCCAGGCTTGCAAGTGCATGCTGGTTAAATGTCTACGCATGCACGTTGTATTTAAATTTAGGGGATTCTTCCTTCTGCTAAAGGTCTTTGAGCATTTCTTACAGATAACTTTGCACTGATCTTTCGGATCTTGGTTAAAAAATTGCCACACTGCACTCTTCCTACTATCGAATACCTTTTCAGGCATTGCACGCTGTGCTACTTTCACCGGATGACCACACTGCCCTAAAACTGTTTTTGTTTTAGACACACGTTTTGGGCCTGATACGGGCCTGCCAGATGAAAGCTGTTGCGAATGTTGATGTCTGCTGCGAATCATCCTCCTCCGCTTCAGAGCTACTGCCAGCGACACCCTGTTCCCCCAATGGCTGCCAATCTGGGTCAACAACTGGGTCATCTATCACCTCCTCTTCAATGTCCTGTGCACCTTCCTCTGTGTCACCGTGTAAGGTGCTACAGCGTTCGGGACGGGGCACCATAGTCTCATCAGGGTCACATTCTGGCTCAGTACACTGTGAGGGCAATGTAGTGATCTGAGTCAATGGAACAGCATAATAATCTAGCTGTGGCTGTGCATTCCATGTCCGATTCATCTTGTAATGGGTTGTTAACAATTTCCCTTTCTAACCCTGGCACGGTATGTGTAAAGAGCTCCATGGAGTAAATCTGTAGTGTCGCCTGCCGCATCCTTCACTTTTGCTTTGGGTGAAGGACACAAGGAAGCGACTTGTTCCTGACCGGGAGCATCCACTGACGACTCGCTGCTTTTATATTTTGAACTTTCTGAAGAGGAGGGGAAAGAGCTAGAGGCTGAGCCAGCAATGAAAGCCAAAACTTGTTCCTGCTGCTCTGGCTTTAAAAGCGGTTTTCCTACTCCCAGATAAGGGAGCCTTCGAGGCCTTGTGTAGCCAGACGATGATGCTGTCTGAACAACTGGAGCCTTAGGTGCTATTTTGCTTTTCCCACTACCACCAGATGTTCCACCACCACCATCATTACCAGCTGGCAATGACCGCCCACGGCCTCTTCCACCAGACTTCCTCATATTTGGGAAAATGTAACCAAACTAACAACCGTTATATGGTACTATAAAACACGGTAGAAGGTGTATATAAACTTGTTGAGAATTTAAATATCACTTTTTTGTGTGGGAGACTGCTGCAAAAAACCAGGCCCACTGTATTACACTACTCAATGTAAGTGGCAGAAAGTGGCAGGCAGATATACGACAAACAGAACTGACGCAGATCCACTTAGTGGCAATTTAAATCTCCCTTTTTTGTGTGGTTGACTGCTGCAAAAAACCAGGCCCTCTGTATTAAACTACACAATTTAAGTGGCAGAAAGTGGGAGGCAGAAATAGGATTTTTGCTTTTAAAAAAGCAGTTGGTTTGCACAGCGGCGTACAAACAGCAACGCAGCTATCAGCGAGCCTTATAAGCTACAGAGCTGATGCACAAAAAACTAGCCTCCACTGTCCCTGCAAAGAAAAGGTGGTGTTGGACAGTGGAAATCGCTACAGCAAAAGCGTGCACGCCCCTTTATAGCCCCTGTCACGCCGCAGAAAGCAAGCCAATCACTGTCATGCCCTTCTCTAAGATGGTGGGGACCGAGACCTGTGTCATCACGCTGCCCACACTCTGCGTCCTCCTTCATTGGCTGAGAAATGGCGCTGAAAGCGTCATACAAAACGCGACTTTGGCGCGAAGATCGCCGACATCATGGCCGATCCCACAGTGGGATCGTGTCGGGTTTCACGAAACCCGACTTTGCCGAAAGTCGGCGATTTTTCAATTTGTCCCATCCGTTTCGCTCAACCCTAACCAGGAGCATCTTTATTTCCTCAAGATAGAAGTGAGAGAGCCGGTAGCACTGGATTCATTCTCCTCCCCCACCTGTGTGCGATGAGACGTTACCTGTAAAGAAACTTTCATATATGTTGATGAAGCATTGCATGAAGAGAAGTAATTATGTGTGATGAAAAAAAGCTAGAATAAAACCCCTGTGATCGACTCAGCTCAGAACTGTGTCATAGCTGTGTGCCTGTAAACCATTACCTCCCCGCTACTGTGAAGAATTATAGTTACTGGTCGCTTTGAGTAAGATTTCCCCAGGATTCCATCAAAAACTCATATTTCTTTCATATCGCCCTCATGTATTGAGTGGAGTGCACGCCACATTGGGCAATAAGAATCAGTGGGTCCAATCTGGTAGACTTGGTATATCCATGCAATTGATTTCAGGAGAAACATATTTCTTAATGGCGGCCATTGAAAAGACATCTATTGTTGGCCATAGAATATGTTGTCCTGATCCACCCTGTGACTGTTACTCCCTTTTTTTGGGGGGGATCACACCATTTTATCATATCCTATTATATGTATTTGTATTTAGTCTATGTAGTAAATATCTACCCTTAATAAAATATTTATATTTTGAGATACATTATGACTCAAGTTCTCCTCATATTTAAAGTAAAAAAAAATGCTAGAATTATATTTAAAAGGTCTTACAATATGAAGGCAGAAAACTAGAAAATGTTGCATTACTTAGACTAGGGCTACGCAAGTGTCGTTTGAAACGGAAATTGCAGTGACGCACTGTATCTAGTGATTTCCTAGTGCAGTGAAAGAGCAAGGAAAAGAGGAGAATAAAATAGCCACAGTAAAAGCACACATCCAGCTCCTGTACTCTTATCACTGACTATTACATACAAAGACTGTGGGCAGGCTGCAAAGACTCTGTTGCCTCCTCACTCATAGCTGGGAGGTCCATGCTCCAAATATGAAGTAAGGATGTATGCACTTGTCAAAGAACACATTAGCAACTATTTTCTCCATGAATATGTAAGGGTGGTGGACTGTGCTATCATGTTCCTACCGGTGTAGACAAATTGCGTTATGTGTTGTACTATAATGTAAAAAATGTCTTGCAGTTGCATGGGTTCCAGGGCACCAGTACTGGAAGAAATGGTATGCGGAACTATGGCACCCCAGGAGTCCGGCTGCCACAGTGGCATTGCCAACCTCACAGGGGGTGATGACATGCCTGGAAGCAAGGAGGGATTCCCTCATCAGGTAACACTTGCATCCAACACCTTTCCTACTCCCGACCAGAAAGGGGAGCTCTTACACCTGATTTTGGGGAGGAGCTTCCCTGATAAGTTCTGTCATGAAGGAGGAGTCAGGCAGTCGAGGTGGAGTCTGAGGGAGACAGAGAGGAGAGAGGAAGTCAAGGAAGAACCTGAGGAGTGAAGCTGTAAATAAGCTCACTTCAGGGCCAAGTGCTAGAGACTGGACGCCGGAGTCAGTGGTTGTGCAGGTACTGAAGTCTCGGCAGCTAAATCCAGAGGGCAGGGGATTACAGGTCTCCTGGCCCATCACAACATCTGAAGGCACAGCAGCAAATGAGAGCCCAGAGCCACCACAAAGGAGTGACACCTGCAATAGGCTCAAGCTGCCTGTCATACAGACAAGGACTAAAGAACAAGAAGGAGCAGAGGACTGAGCACAGCTTTAGGCAGCAAGTACCTCAAAATACAGCACAATAGGGAGGCCTACTCTGAACTCACCTGGTTAGGTTGATCCCAAATTGCTTCCAAGCTGCCCGGATCTCCGTTACCATCTGTAATCAGTGCCATGGACTGCACCACAAACAGTGAGTAAAAGTGTGAAGACTGCACCCTGCTGTGCCTCAGTTATTTACTGCACCATCCACTCTGCACTACAATCATCACTACTATCTGTCACATCATAAGTACCCTAGGACGTGGCTCTACCTGTGGAGAGCTGTACCAACTCTGTTACATCACCATCAGCCCCAGCTGTCTCTTTAAGCAGCGTCGGCTGTCCCTTGCCGAATAACAGGTCCCGTCACGAACTATCCCCCACAAACTTTATTTCCCCATTTATCATCTTTAGACACGCAGTGCCACGGACCGGGTCACTGCTGCCATGACATCCTTTTAAGAACCGGCCAGGTACAGAGTATCCCCACGGCCCTGTCGGGCGCTCCAAAACCGAAATGAAAGTAAGAAAACTTGTTGATCAGGATTTTAGTGTTAAAGCTGGGGTGTGGAGGATTAGAGAGAAACAGTGTGCCTCAATAGCCCTGGAGTAAACTACGGAGGAAGGAGACTGAAAGTGGAAAATGCTTTATACAGTAAAGGAACCATCCATAAGACTTTGTACCCGCTATTACTTGTACAACACCTTTACCAAGTTACCGTTCAGTAAAGAGTTTGTTTTGGAAAAGGAGTCTCTCTCATTGAGCTGTGAAACGCATGACTCTGGCCAGCCCACACCACCGGCTATATGTGACCAGCACAGGAGTAAGGTCCTCACAGTACAAGTCCAAACCCCCAGCCAGGACCCATACTTTCATGTAGTGCACAGGGGCGTAAAAGGAGACTAGTGCCTCGTCCGCGGCTATCGTCCAGCACCACTCTACAAATGCAGCATAATAGGGTAATCAGACCGAATACAAAATGTAATCAAATTACATTTCTAGTTATAAAAAATAATTGTTTATTTTTTAAAAGGAAAGTATATCTTTTCACTGTGTTAACCTTGAAAGCTTGCCATTTGTTACCCTCTTTTCAGTTAGCCATTAAAAATTATCAACCACTGAGGACTTAAGATTTTTAATATTCTTTGAAAGGGAATGTCTCATCAGAAAATGATTATGTAACTCCAGTTTTTGAGATATATATTTACTTTTTTTGAAAAATCTGGAGCAGTGTTTGTTTTATCTTCATATCCCAATTAGTAATCTTACAATTTTCACAATGGTCATTTTAGACTCCTACTCCCTGTCCTTTCAGGAAGAGTTTACAGCTTTCTCGAGAATCAGAGGAAGGATTACATGTCTATTAACAGCTCTGTACACAGCTGATAACACAGGATCCACCAATCACAATAGGTGATGTCACAGCTGACCTTGTTCCCCCTCCCTTCTCAATGACCTTTGCAAATTAGTACTTCTAGTGTACACGTGGATTTTCTGAAGCAAAAAGTATGAGTGTAGAATAACCCCAGTGCAAAGTGTGAAAACTACTAATTTTCCCATTTTTATTTAATAAAGATTGTAATATGGTAAAAATAAAACAGCCTTTAACCTGACCGCCGATACGCCTTTTAACGGCGGTAGTTAAGGGTACTTAAACCACAGCGCTGTTAATTAACAGAGCTGTGGAAAAAGTGTATAGCGCCCCCCAGATTCGGATTTTCTCCGGGGTCTCTGCTGCCGGGGGTAGCTGAGACCCCAGAGAACATGATTCAGGTTGGTTATTATCGACCCCGGGGTTGTGATTGCCATTATTAACCGTATAACAGCAACCGCAAAAAACAAAAACGTGATTTGCCATTTAATGTCTCTGTCCTCCGACGTGATCACACATTAGAGGACAAAGAAATAAGGTCCCCGATTGCCCCCCGATAATTCTCCTAGTCCCTGGATCCTCCTGCTTCCCTGCACGGCCTCCGGCATCTTCTTCCGGTAAGAAAATGGTGTGCAGTGCGCCCGCCGAGATCTGCCGGCCGGCACCCCACAACAATAGGAAGATTTTTCCTATTGGTTCATTTTGGTCACTGTGGTAGACCCCATCAAAGTGAACAAAATAATAATAATATAAAAAGAAAAAATAGTAAATGAATCCCTCCTTTATCACCCCCCTTAGTTAGGGAAAAATAATAAAATAAGCTAGGGTTGGGGCTACAGTTAGGGTTAGGGGCAAAAGTTAGGGTTAGGGATGGGGCTAAAGTTAGGGTTAGAGTTGGGATCAGGGTTAGGGTTGGGATTAGGGTTATGGTTAGGGTTGGGATTAGGGTTAGAGTTAGAATTGGGGGGTTTCCACTGTTTAGGTCCATCAGGGGGTCTCCAAACACGACATGGCACCACCATTGATTCCAGCCAGTTTTGTGCTTAAAAAGTCAAAATGGTGCTCCCTCCTAAGCCCCAACATGCACCCAAACAGTGGTTTACCCCCACATATGAGGCATCAGTGTACTCAGGACAAATTGGACAACAACTTTTGGGGTCCAATTTCTCCTGTTACCCTAGGAATAATAAAAAATTGCGGGCTAAAAAAATAATTTTTTGTGGAAAAAATAGGATTTTTTATTTTCACGGCTCTGCCTTATAAACTTCTGTGAAGCACTTGGGGGTTCAAAGTGCTCACCACACATCTAAATAAGCTGCTTGGGCGGATTCTGGTTTCCAAAATGGGGTCACTTGTGGGGGCTTTTTACTGCTTAGGCACATCAAGGCCTCTGCAAACGCAACATGACACCCGCAGACCATTCCATCAAAGTCTGCATTCCAAAACATCACTACTTCCCTTTTGAGCCCAGACGTGCACCCAAACAGTAGTTTTCTCCCACATGTGGGGTATCAGCGTACTCAGGACAAATTGGACAACAACTTTGAGGTCTAATTTCTCCTGTTACCCTTGGGAAAATAAAAAATTTGAGGGCTTAAAAAATCATTTTTGTGGAAAAAATAAGATTTTTATTTTCAGGTCTCTGCGTTATGAACTTTAGTGAAACACTTGGGGATTCAAAGTTCACACAACACATCTAGATAAGTTACTTAAGGGGCCTTGTTTCCAAAATGGGGTCACTTGTGGGGAGTTTTTACTGTTTAGGCACATCAGGGGTTCTGCAAACGCAACATTACACCCACAGACCATTCTATCAAAGTCTGCATTCCAAAACGGCGCTCCTTCCCTTCCGAGCTCTGCCATGCGCCCAAACAGTGGTCCCCCCCACATATAGAGTATTCAGAGTACTCAAGACAAATTTCACAACATTGTGGTCTAATTTCTCCTGTTACCTTTGTGAAAATAAAAATTTGGGGGAGAAAATATCATTTTTGTGGAAAATAATATGATTTTTTATTTTCACGGATCTACGTTATAAACCTCTGTGAAGCACTTGGGGGTTCAAAGTGCTCACCACACATCTAGATAAGTTCCTTAAGGGGTCTAGTTTCCAAAATGGTATCACTTGTGGGGGGTTTCCACTGTTTAGGCACGCTCTCCAAACGCGACATGGCGTCCGATCTCAATTCCAGTCAATTCTGCATTGAAAAAGTCAAACGGCGCTCCTTCCCTTCCAAGCTCTGCCGTGCGCCCAAACAGTGGTTTACCCCCAAGTATGGGGTATCTGCGTATTCAGGAGAAATAGCACAACAAATTTGGTGGTTCATTTTCTCTTTTCACACTTGTGAAAAAAAAATGGTTCTGAATTAAAAGGTTTGTAAAAAAAAAGTTAAATGTTAATTTTTTCCTTCCAAATTGCTTTAGTTCCTGTGAAGCACGTAAAGGGTTAATAAACTTCTTGAATGTGGTATTGAGCACCTTGTGGGGTGCAGTTTTTAGAATGGTGTCACTTTTGGGTATTTTCTGTCATGTACACCCCTCAAAGTGACTTTAAATATGAGATGGTCACTAAAAAAATGGTTTTGTATATGTTGTTGTAAAAATGAGAAATCGCTGGTCAACTTTTAAGCCTTATAACTTCCTAACAAAAAAATTTTTTTTTTCCAAAATTGCGCTGATATAAAGTAGGCATGTGGGAAATGTTATTAGCTATTTTATGTGACATATCTCTGATTTAAGGGCATAAAAATTCAAAGTTTGAAAATTGCAAAATTATAAATTTTTTTGCCATATTTTTATGTTTTTTAACAAACAAGTAATATTGAAGAAATTTTACCACTAGCATGAAGTACAATATGTTACGAAAAAAAACACATCTCAGAATCAGCGGGATCCGTTAAAGCGTTCCAGAGTTATAACCTCACAAAATGACAATGGTCAGAATTGTAAAAATTGGCCTGGTCATTAGGCTGCAAATTGGAACCGTCACTTAGGCCTCTTTCACACTTGCGTCATCATGTGATGTACGTTGCAATCCGTCGTTTTGGGAAAAAAAACGGATCCTGCAAATGTGCCCGCAGGATGCGTTTTTTTCCCATTGACTTGTATTACCAATGGATCGCGACGTATGGCCACACGTCGAGTCCGTCGTGCACTGGATGCGACGGTATTTGGCGGACCGTCGTAGAGAAAAAAACATTCAAGTGAACGTTTTCTCGTACGTCGCGTCCGCCATTTTCTACCGCGCATGCTCAGCCGAAACTCCGCCCCCTCATCCCCGGACTTTAGACTTTCAATGCATCCGCTGCCCAAACTGGATCCGCTGCCCACGTCGTGCAGAAATTTCACAATGTGTGTCGGTACGTCGGCCCGCCGCATAGCGACGGCCCCGTACCGACGCTAGTGTGAAAGTAGCCTAAGGGGTTAAATGTATTTAACACAAAACCCCAATATAAACAACGAGTTACTTTCTGGTGAGATATTCCCTTGAAGCTAACTTGTAAAGAATTGAGTACCAAAATTCCTCCAAAACGATGTGAGACAAAAAAAGATACAGAAAATCAAAACTTAAAGATGTTTCTGATAAAGGTAATCCTACAAGCTACAGATTCAATGGGTGTACTTAATTTTTTACTCACATCTTCTACATTTTGGTCCATTTCTTGTTAATTAAAAAAAATAAATCACTTGGTGTAATTATTTCTTGGGTTGTTCATTTGTGGTTGTATTTACCTAATTTTAAAACCTTCTAAGAGACATACATTTTGTTATGTTCTGACATGTGAAACTAAAAAATTCTGAGACAATACTTGTTTTTTCCCCATGACAGAAGATTAGTTAAAGGGGTATGGGCACATTTTAAAACTGTAAAGCAACAGTACATATGCCATGATTGGGGGAGCCACATAATCCATGCCAAAGCCACTAATGTGTGACTCCCAAACAGGGACGACTGGCACTGAAATTCAGCCCTGGGAGCTACCATCATATGACCCCAAGTAAGCGATTTTCACACCTCCGGCCACATTCCAACTAATTGTACTCTGCTTTGTTAATTTCACTTTTATTGAGGAAGGCAGTGCAGCAGTTGACCTCACGTATGATAAGGGGCGTAACTACAGTACGTGCGAAGGTTGCATTCGCATCTGGGTCCTGGAGCCTAGGGGCCCCAAAAGTACCTTTGGCCTATATAAAAAGACCAATGCTATTAAAGACTTGTAATAATTGGGGGCCCCAATTGAGCTTTTATTTTGCAGCCCCATGCTGTTTAATCCCTTCAACCCGAAGCCCGTTTTCAACTTCCTGACCAGGCCATTTTTTTTTCAATTCTGACCACTGTCACTCTGAAATGCTTCAACGGATCCCAGTGATTCTGAGAATGTTTTCTCATGACATATTGTACTTTATGATAGAGGTAAAATTTTCGATATGACTTGCGTTTTTTTGTGAAAAAAATTGAAATTTTGCCATTTTCAAACTTTCAGTTTTTATGCCCTTAAATTAGAGAGTCATATCACACAAAATAGTTAATAAATAGCATTTCCCACATGTCTGCTTTACATCAGCACAATTTTGGAAACAATTTTTTTTTATTAGGAAGTTATAAGGGTTAAAAGTTGACCAGCGATTTCTCATTTTTACAACAAAATTTGCAAAACCATTTTTTTTAGGGACCACCTCACACTTGAAGTGACTTTGAGGGGCCTATATGACAGAAAATGCTTCATCATCCCTGATGAAGAAGGACGCCACTCCTTTGAAACGCGTCGGTATTCTTTTTGCTCTCTGTGCCGCCCTGTAACGTTACACACTGTGCTCCGCTCCAGCTACCCCTCTTTTTTTCCCGCTCGTATCCAGGGATGCCACCGGCCGGGGCTTTCCATGGCTCTGCGCAGCCCTTTCACTGTGCCGCTGTGCTGCGGCTGATTGATTCTGCCTGCCCGCTTTGCTATCCAACATCTACACGCCGGACGCTTCACCGCTGAACCGGACGGACACAAGTGCACTACACACAGCTGCATCTGAACCTCGGTGAGTCCCTGCCTGGTGCGGTATCACTTGTGCTCTTATTGTTCAGTACGTTCTTGCTCCCATGTGCATAGGTGATTTTTATATGACTTGCAGGGCACATGCAGTACGTTTATTATTAACCCATTGCGGTCTTATTATATCAGCACACCACTACATACTTCTCTGGACTAGCACGCAGCACAGGGACTTGGTTGGTGTGCTGGTTTGTGTGGTCTTAATAGGCTTTTCTTATATATTTCAAGTACTTTGTATGACTGTGCAGCGCCCCAGGGTCCTGGTCATTGCAGTAATATTGTTCTCCTCTAGGGGGGTGATGATACATTTGGAGGCAATGAAAGACAACTGAATCCAGGTACCACAAACATACAACACATTTCGCACTCCAGGCCACCAGGGGGAGCTATGCTCCTATTTATTAGGGCACTCCTCACACTTAGGTAAAACTGGTTGCCTGGGGAGCAAGTGAGTTAGTTGCTGGCTGACCTTTGCTCAGGTAGTTGGTCCCTGACAGGGGTGGGATACTGTCAGAGGCCGAGGCAGAAGGACACGGAGCTGTACCTGCCCTGAGTGCGGCAGCTTCTAGAAAGACACTGAAGGAGAACTGTATTGTAGAGAGGGTGAAGAAGTCATAGCAAAGTAGTGGATATCAGAGGAGTTCTGCCCTACACAGGCAGCCTCCTTCTGAGGCGCAGGATCCCAGTAGCCAGAACACCGAGGGAGCAACAGTCCTTTATGCCTTGCTCCAGAGACCAGCAGGACAGCTAATTTCACGTTACCTGCCCGCCCTATACCCAGGAGCCAAGGTGGCACCGCTTAGAGGCTGGGGCATGATAGAGTCCCTGTAAAATGCCTCAAGCCACCGGTCATATGGGTTTGTCCTATCCATCTGGGGGACAGAGAGAGAGAGACATAACATCTACAACATCTGCGAGGACCTTATGAGATGCTTAGCAGTAAGGTACTACAATACACAGTGCTAGAGGAAGGCTACTGATTTCTACCTGGATAAGGGGACTTGACTTGCCTCCAAACTGGCCCAGACTCTGCCTGCCCTGTGGTCTGTGCTCTGGACTGTGGCTGCTGAAACCTTCAGTAAAGGTAAAGAGACTGCAACCTTGTGTCCTCGTTCTTCACTGCGCCTCTCACCATTCACCATCTACACACTGGGAAGCCCTGGGGACACACTTCACCTGTGGGAAGGTATACCATCTAGCTGCCATAACATCACCCCAGCGAACCCCTAAAGCAGCGTCGGTCACCCTGACCGAATACCACAGGTGGCGTCATGAACATTCCTTTTAAAGACCTTTCCCTTTTTACACGGATGTCCCAGGGCCACGGACCGGGTCAGCCACCGTGACATCCTCCTGTGAACCAAAGGACCCGGTACCGAGTACCCCGCTGCCCTTGGGGGGCTCCAACTGCCTGTCAGTCATCCCTTGAGCGAGGTCTCAGTTGTGCTATTACTATCTGGTTATTCATTTGACAGTGGTGGCACCTACCTGTCCTGATTCCTGCAGCTAAGGGACTTCTTGTGAGCTAACACTTGTGTGTCCTTTTATACTACAGAGTTTTTTATGTGTTTTGGATGGAAACTGTCCCATTTAAGGTATGTTGGGCGGTCGGGTTGGGCTAGTACGGCACATATCGGGAAGGGGTTAAGTTACGCCACTGCACATGAAACAGTCACTGCCAGCACCGGAGAATCCTCACTGCACGCGAGTTCTGTGAGAATTCAGAAGTCTGCAGTCACAGAGTCACCTCAGACTTTAGCTCCAAGCTTGGAAAGCTACTTTAATCAAAACACTGTACCAAGACTGATATTACCACCATACAGATACCATATAAAGACCATATATGTGTTTAGTGTACAGATTCTCACTAGTGATGTTTTCGCTGATTGTTATCATTCATTTTCTGTTTTCCTTTACATTCACTCCAGACCACCATGACTTCTTATTCCATCCTGAACTCGTACCTGCAAACCGTAACACACAGACTTCTTCACTTCACTGATTTTCCAGGACCCTCCTCACATTCTACCGCCTCTACACAATCCACAACTTGTGATACTTTATAATAATTCCCTTGTACCTCCTTTAATACTGCTCCTTTGTGACCTCTTATAATATTGACCCTGTACCTTCTCATAATAAAAATATCCCCTCTGCTTTCTTATATTAACAATAATGACAACTTGCTTCCCCTAAAAATTATAACAAACCCCCCATTGTGCCTCTTTATAATAAAGACCCTCAGTGCCTCCATATTGTAATAATGTTCCTGAGCAGGGGTGTTCATAGAATTAACAGGCTCCCCATAGAAAAAGTCATATCACGCACAGTCAAAAGAAGACCATGTCTCCCAACAGGAGAGGAAATGTATTTTAGCACGTACCATAGTTATTTTTCCCCTACTGAAGTAGTCTCACTCATGATATCCCTTTCATGACCCCATTAGTGTAATATGACCCCATATGATATGATGACCGCACACAGTATGATTGCTCCACAACACCAGACACAGTAAAATGGTCACCACAGCCCCCCGTACAATATAATATTCATCACAGCTTCCAATATACAGTATGAGGTGCACTACAGACCATAGCGCCCTGTACAGTATAACTCCCCCCACAGCCCCCATACAGTATGAAATCCCCCCATTGCCACCCCATACAGTATGATGTCCCCCATAACCACCCCATAGAGCATGAAGGTCACCACAGCCACCCACGTAGTATAATGTACCCCATAGACCTGCACACTGTATAATATCCACCAAAACCACACTACATACTATAAATATCCCCCACAGTCCCAATACAGCATAATGGTCCACACAGACCACTTTATAGGATGATACTCCCCTCACCAACAGACTCCCATACAGTAGGATGCTCCTCCAATAGCCCAGTATATAGTATGATGGTCCCCCCAACAACCACTATATAGTATGATGGTATGCCCAACAGCCCCTTATATAATATGGTGGTCCCCTTGACAGCAAGTTGTAGCATATAACGGTCCCCAAAACAGCACCCTCTGTAGTATGATCATCCATCACAACCCCCCCACCCCCCAAAAAAAAAGTTATACTCACCTAATCTGGACACTTTGACCTCAGCAACCTTGGTCATCTTTTCCATTTGGTCTCTTATTGAATGCTGGTGGCGCAATTGATTGACGTCATAGCACCGCCGATGTCCCTTGTGTGTGACGGCCTCTGCCAGGATGAACATAAGGAAGGAAGCCCGCAGCATGCCGGGGTAAGTAACGGAGCCTGTGGATCTGTGCTCTGTTACAACTGTTAATAGTATGGGCGTCTTGAGGACACCAATACTGTTAACAGAAGCAGGCAATGCGGCCCACGGCCGGACCAGTCCTTCTGGAATATACCAGATAGCTAGTCCGGCCCTGCGACCAAACTATCTGGTAAAACATGCTTGTCTATATCTACACACATGTATTTTTCATGTCAGAGGGGAGAAAATTAATGCATTGTTGTGAGCAGGAATGGGAAAGTAATAATCTTACATTTTGGGATTCCCCATAATGTATATTGTCAGAATGGAGGTTTTCAGAACCCTTGGTGTCATTCCAATAGGGAAGGTGAGGCAGACGAGGAGGTAATGCATGTGTGTGGCCATTATTATTGTAGGTTTAGGAGAGTAAAACACTCAGCCTTTTCAGAAACTCACAAAAGGAGTTGTCAAATGCATGGACTCTTCCTTTATGAAGTGAGAATGGAGGGGTGGAGAGTGGATGTAATGTCCCACAACTTGGGAATCATACAGTATTGTAGTTGTTCAACTAGTATGCAATATGTTTTGTCCCTTTTAGAAGTTTGTCCTGTCTTTCTCCCTGTCCCTCTCCTCTGTGCTGACGTAATTAACCTTCCCCTTTCTGAGTATGTCAGCCATCTTAAGACACTTATGCCTTGCATCTCAGGTTCAGATTAGTCTTTTTTTCCCTAATAATGTTGCGAATAACTACAAGAAATCAGCTTGAAAATAAACTTTCTGGAATCTTCATATGTGCCTCCTGCAGTCGAGTCAAGTTATCTGATGAAATCTCTTTGTGCGAGTACTGGAACATACAGGCATCCATAGAAAAAGAGTTTTAAGTGCCCTACACTTGCCACCTAGTTATGGAGTCAGAATAGGAGACCTCTATTTTCCTTGTAGGTGGACGTCCAGGTAGGGAAACCTAGTGCAGACAAAGACAGAAGGGGCCCCCTGTGCAAGAACATTATATGGGCACTTTGGAACCCCCAAAAAATGTTTAACAGAAGCTGCATGCTGCTTTTGAGATTCATTTGGCACCTATCTATTGGGCCCCTGTGCTGCTGCACAGGTTGTGCCAATGTTATGTCTGCATTGAGTGAAACCAAAATCTGCCGTACATTTAGGACATGTAAATACAATAAACTAGAAAAGTTTCTGATTGCCATACCTCTAAGTATCATTGTGGCCCCTGTTGATTGGTTAAATTGGATAAATGCTATTAAAAAAATAAATAAAATCACAAGCCGTTAGCAGTTACTGCCATCAGTGCCATGGCCAGTTCCCAAGTTAGATTATTCCACAGATTCATAGTTCTTTTTGAATAGAATGCTTGTCACTTGAGCCGTTATTTCTCCATAGGCATGATGTCAGCTGCTTGGACTAACCAACATTTTTAGGTGGCGAAAACACACTAGGATCTCATTTATACTTACATGTATGTCGAGTGTCAGATGGAGAAGATTCCGGTCCGGCCTTACTTGCTGATCAGAAGCCTCAGACTGAAAATCTGCTATTGATTTTGCAACACCTCTCAATATACCACCACCTCCTGTACAAAATAAAAATGAAGCAGATCTTTAGTAAAACACTCATCCAGTATAGAATACACAGTGGCATGCAAACGTTTTAGGCAGGAGTGGAAAAAATGCAGCAAAATAAGAATGCTTTAAAAATTTGAGATGTTAACTTCTTAACACACTTATCCATCCTGCAATTCCATCAAGATGGCAGCTGATTGGATCAAAATTTATTCTGCAGCAGGACAACGTCCCCAAATATACAGCCAATGTCATTAAAGGGAATCTGTCACCTACTTTTTCGTATATAAGCTTCGGCCACCGCCATCAGGGGCTTATCTACATGGCATTTTTTGTAATGCTGTAGATAAGCACCCGATGTAACCTGAAAGATAAGAAAAACAAGTTAGATTATACTCACCCGGGGGTGGTTCCGGTTCCGTCCCGTCCGATGGGTGTCTCAGGTCCGGGTCCGGCGCCTCCCATCTTCATGCGATGACGTCCTCTTCCTTGTTTCATGTCGCGGCTCCTGCACAGGTGTACTTTATTTGCCCTGTTGATGGCAGAGCAAAGTACTGCAATGCGCAGGCGCTGGGCTTCTCGGACCTTTCCTGGCACCTGTGCCCTGCAGTACTTTGCTGTTCCCTCAACAGGGCAGATAAAGTCTGTCTGCGCAGGAACCGTGACAAGAAGCAAGGAAGAGGACGTCATCGCATGAAGATAGGAGGCACCAGACCCGGACCGCGACGCCCATCGGACCGGACCGCACCTGACCCCCCAGGTGAGTATAATATAACCTGTTTTTCTTATCTTTCAGGTTATATCGGGGGCTTATCTACAGCATTACAGAATGCTGCAGATAAGCCCCTGATGGTGGTGGCCGCAACTTTTATGCTAAAAAGTAGGTGACAGATTCCCTTTAAGAACTATGTTCAGCATAAACAACAATAAGTCAGAGCCCTGGTCCAAACATCGAGTCTATATGACATTACATGAAGAGACAAGCATTTGCACAAGCGTCATCTTCAGAAGATCTGTGGTTGGTTTTCCGAGATGTTTGGAACAACCTCCCTTCCGAGTTCCTTCAAATACTCTGTGCAAGTACAAGTGTATCTAGAGGAATTCATGATAGTTTTGATAAAATCAGTTTGACCAGTAGGAGATTATTACTACAGGTCTAGTAAACCTGCTGCCAGGTAGACATCCATATTCATGAGCTGGGTATAATAGGTCATAAATCATTGATCGTGGGGGATACAGGTAACTGGACACTCACTGATATTGAGAAGCTAACAATTTAAATAAGTCTTTTACTGGGAGAGAATAATAAGTTTCTCCACAGAAAAATTTGGAGAGCTTTTAGAGATTTAAGAGTCAACACTCGGTGGATACTGTGATTCCCATTCAATTCAAAAGTCTATGATCTCTAATGTTTAAACCAGGCCATTCTTAGCATTGTGACATTTCCAATGTTTGAACGCAACAATTAATGTTTTAGATGTGTAAACACTTCACGAGTAGCTATTTTTCGAATGCAATACATGAATCGTTAGGATTTTTACACTCAACCAAGCCACCTAGTATCTCTTTTACCAGAATTTGGGTTGCATCCAGGAAGTCATGAACAAAACACTGACTACACATCTTCACAGTTAGGGGTTTAACATCTCATTGTAAGTTGCTCATAATTAAAAGCAAAAAACCAAAACAAAACACAATAGACTGTTTTTACTTTTGGTGCTAACACAAATACACATACTCTTAGTAGTGGTTCGTAGCACAAGTACAGCAGAACAAAAAAACCGTTAAGTACTTTATTGTTAAAGGAAGTCTGTCAACGCCAAAACTCCATTTAAATGTTGAGTGGTGCGGTGATCCTGTGTGCACAAACACCAGAACCAGAAGAGAGGGATGAGGGCTGATCTGCACTAACACTGGGCACGCACCTGTTCGGCTCCTGCAGTGCAGACTTGCAGGGCTTGGCATTCAATTAAGGTAGCACTTACTTTGAGAAAGCAAGTGCAGTCAATCAAGGCTCAAGGGAAGTGAAGCATGGAGCAGTGTGCCGAGCCCTTGACCACACCAAGAGTGAATCAAGAAGCACTAATTTTCATAACTGATAAAACTATTTTTTTTCTATAATTAAAAGAAGCTAAATTTATATGGCAGGTATAAGATTTATAGGGGCCAAGTCCCCTAGCAGACTTTGTAATTAGTTTAATAGTTTTTGGAGTGACAGACTATCTTTAAACATTTTTTTTAATGAAGTGATTAGAGAGTTTATGAAACCAATTGTAAGTGTAAAAACCACCCCCCAAAAAAACAAACAATTACAAATGCAACTCACTTTTTATTACAATTTAAGCCATGCTGAAGGAACCTCACTATAGGAGTCTTATAGCCTGTGTGGTCTATAACAACATCAAGTGCTTCTTACTTTTTATCCAAGATCTCATGGAAAAGGGAGACTTTGTGGTGATCTGTTAACATGGGGTAGTGGTTTGTGGCAACTATTGGGATCCAGAGCTTTGAGGACCAAGCCTGGCAGCAGGGGTCCTGTGAGACTGTGGGGTTATCCAACCTAATAATGCTATATCCTGGCAATAGTGGTGGTCCCTATACAGTGCAGTGTCCATTACAGCATAGACCATCTTAATAAAAGGTAATCATGTATGCGTTTTACCTCAGTATTTGTAAGCCAAAATCAGGAGTGGGTGAAAAATACAGAAGTGGTGGACATTTCTTTCATAATTTTTCTCCAATTGTTCCTCTCCAGGTTTTGGCTTACAAATACTGAGGTAAAATACTGACCAAATACTGCTAGTGTGAATGGGGCCTTAGAAGCATAGATTAAGATCTAAAAAAAAGCAATTGAATACGAATCCACATAAGTGAGATGTACTTGTAAATTCTGTCTGCTGATTTTTTAGCTGGATGCTACAAAACAGGAAAGAAACACCTTAAATTAACACGAAAATGCTAATTTAATTCACACAGTGGTTTTACACACCACGAGCATGTAAACAGAATAATGCACATAATGCGTGGTATAACTGACTATAGCAATTGAAATAACTTGAATCTCCTTGGTCCCAATGCAAAATCTGAAGCAGTCTCCCTCACACCCAGGGCCGGACTGGCCATCGGGCAGTTCTGGCAAATGCCAGAAGGGCCGGTGGCAGTAGTGGGCCGCTCGAGTGTGCCGCTGTCGGCACACTCTCCCCGCTGTCGGCGCACTCCCGGCATAGACGCCGGTACAGTTGAATGCAATGATGGAGGAGAGAGCGTCTGCTGACGCTTCCTCTCCCATCATTCCCCGCTCTGCCTGCCGCTGACACTGTGGGTGCGCGATGACGTCATATCATCGCGCACCTGCTATGTGACCGGGCGGGCAGACTGCGACTACTGAGACCAGAGCCAGAGCAGCGCGGGGCAGGAGGAAAGGTGAGTAGAGCGTTTTTTTTGTTTTTTTTTATCAATGAGTGATGACTGGATTGTGGAGCTATTGGGGGGGGGGGGGGCTGTGCTGCATTCCATTCTATGGGCCTCTGCTGCATTATATTCTATGGGGCTGGCTGCATTCCATTCTATGCGCCTCTGCTGCATTATATTCTATGGGGCTGGCTGCATTCCATTCTATGGGCCTCTGCTGCATTATATTCTATGGGGCTGGCTGCATTCCATTCTATGGGGCTGTGCTGCATTCCATTCTATGGGCCTGTGCTGCATTATATTCTATGGGCCTGTGCTGCATTATATTCTATGGGCCTGTGCTGCATTATATTCTATGGGGCTGGCTGCATTCCATTCTATGGGGCTGTGCTGCATTCCATTCTATGGGCCTGTGCTGCATTATATTCTATGGGCCTGTGCTGCATTATATTCTATGGGCCTGTGCTGCATTCCATTCTATGGGCCTGTGCTGCATTCCATTCTATGGGCCTGTGCTGCATTCCATTCTATGGGCCTGTGCTGCATTCCATTCTATGGGCCTGTGCTGCATTCCATTCTATGGGCCTGTGCTGCATTCCATTCTATGGGCCTGTGCTGCATTCCATTCTATGGGCCTGTGCTGCATTCCATTCTATGGGCCTGTGCTGCATTCCATTCTATGGGCCTGTGCTGCATTCCATTCTATGGGCCTGTGCTGCATTCCATTCTATGGGCCTGTGCTGCATTCCATTCTATGGGCCTGTGCTGCATTCCATTCTATGGGCCTGTGCTGCATTCCATTCTATGGGCCTGTGCTGCATTCCATTCTATGGGCCTGTGCTGCATTCCATTCTATGGGCCTGTGCTGCATTCCATTCTATGGGCCTGTGCTGCATTCCATTCTATGGGCCTGTGCTGCATTCCATTCTATGGGCCTGTGCTGCATTCCATTCTATGGGCCTGTGCTGCATTCCATTCTATGGGCCTGTGCTGCATTCCATTCTATGGGCCTGTGCTGCATTCCATTCTATGGGCCTGTGCTGCATTCCATTCTATGGGCCTGTGCTGCATTCCATTCTATGGGCCTGTGCTGCATTCCATTCTATGGGCCTGTGCTGCATTCCATTCTATGGGCCTGTGCTGCATTCCATTCTATGGGCCTGTGCTGCATTCCATTCTATGGGCCTGTGCTGCATTCCATTCTATGGGCCTGTGCTGCATTCCATTCTATGGGCCTGTGCTGCATTCCATTCTATGGGCCTGTGCTGCATTCCATTCTATGGGCCTGTGCTGCATTATATTCTATGGGCCTGTGCTGCATTCCATTCTATGGGCCTGTGCTGCATTATATTCTATGGGGCTGGCTGCATTCCATTCTATGGGCCTCTGCTGCATTATATTCTATGGGGCTGGCTGCATTCCATTCTATGGGCCTCTGCTGCATTATATTCTATGGGGCTGTGCTGCATTCCATTCTATGGGCCTGTGCTGCATTATATTCTATGGGCCTGTGCTGCATTATATTCTATGGGGCTGTGCTGCATTCCATTCTATGGGCCTGTGCTGCATTATATTGTATGGGGGCTGTGCTGCATTACATTCTATGGGGCTGTGCTGCATTATATTGTATGGTGGCTGGCTGCATTACATTCTATGGTGGTTGGCTGCATTACATTCTATGGGGGCTGTGCTGCATTACATTCTATGGGGGCTGTGCTGCATTACATTCTATGGGGGCTGTGCTGCATTACATTCTATGGGGGCTGTGCTGCATTACATTCTATGGGGGCTGTGCTGCATTACATTCTATGGGGGCTGTGCTGCATTACATTCTATGGGGGCTGTGCTGCATTACATTCTATGGGGGCTGTGCTGCATTACATTCTATGGGGGCTGTGCAGCATTACATTCTATGGGGCTGTGCTGTATTATAGTCTATGGGGGCTGGCTGTATTACATTCTATGGGGGCTGTGCTGTATTACATTCTATGGGGGCTGAGCTGTAATGCTGGATACAGCTGTAATTATATGTTATATAGTCGTGTTACACTCCCCTCACTTCTTGTAGCCTACAAGTGTACAAAGATATTATACAGTCACCATGTGACAAGTGGGCCTGTGTGACTTTAAATACCAGGGCTGAATTTTAGTCCCAGTCCGGCCCTGCTCACACCCCACCTGTTAGGTACTACAACATATAGAGTCTTCTTACAGGGCAAAGGGGCATTTGAGATCATTCAGGCACTAGATCGTGGGTGACACCAACTGCTACTTCTGAACCTCACTCCTGATAGCACGCTAATAATGCCTAATTATGAAGGAAACAACTTATACCCACACATCTTATACGAAATGAGACCCAAAGTTCTTTCTGGGTGAAGTCTGAGATAGCTACCAGATTACATTTGACAAGAATCAAGGTTTTAAAACCATAACAAGTTGATATTCAGATTGTGGACCCAAAAACCACATGCAAGCTATCCAGTGGCATTAATCATGAGCATGTCTGTTCATGATTGTATAGCAGAGATGAGAGGATCGATTTACGGAGGATCGAGTTCAATTCAAATTTCCTGAATGTCACATAAAATCAAAACATTGTGAGATTAGATTTGCATAAAAAATAAAAAGTTGCCAGTGAAACAGTTTAGAGATGGAAAACAACACTGCTGAACAGTCAGTGGATAAGTCTATTTCTCCTGTAGAGTGTAAGCTCTTATAGTAAATAGGGTCTTCTCTCACCTGTAGTGTAAGCTCTTATGGTCAGTGGGGTCCTCTCTCTCCTGTAGTGTATAAGCTCTTATGGTCAGTGGGGTCAGCTCTCTCCTGTAGAGTACAAGCTTTTATGGTCAGCGGGGTCCCTTCTCTCTCCTGTAGAGTGTAAGCTATTATGGTCAGTGGGGTTCTCGCTCTCTTCTGTAGAGTGTGAGCTCTTATAATCAGCGGGGTCCTCTCTCTCCTGTAGAGTGTAAGATCTTATGGTCATTGTGGTCCTATCTTTCTCCAGTAGAGTGTAAGCTTTTATGGTCAGAGTGTTGAGGAGAGCCATAAGATCAAATACTTACTTAACCTCAAGATAAGAGATTGAGAGAAGCAACCCATAATGTGTATTGTTTAACCTTACAAAAGTTTTCTCAGATCAAAGTGAGACACTAAAGATGGCTGCCATTTCCTGTATCAGCATACCATGTGCTGATATCCAAGATGACGCCCACCCTGATGACCTCATGGATCCACCCACAGTGACGCCCACCCTGATGACCTCATGGACCAACCCACCCTGATGACCTCATGGATCCGCCCATGGACTTGCTCATTGCCCAACCCACTAACCAATGGAATACATCCGATCACTCCCATTTTAGAGCTAACCGAGCCCCCTTACAGTAGATATATAAACTTGTGTTCTGACTGAATAAAGCCCTTGGAGCTGAGCCATAGATTAATCAAGGAGAGCTTACATCTGACTGTGTGTTGTCATATGTTTATTTCTTTGGTGCGCACCTGATCAATATCCATTAGGCCAGGAGTAGGCAACTAAAGAGTGAACATTTATTAATTGTTCAACCTAACAAGAGGTCATCTCTCTTTCCTGTAAAGTGTAAGCTCTTGCGGTCTCTCTCTTGTAGAGTATAAGCTGTTATGGTCAGCGGAGTCCTCTCTCACCAGTAGAGTGTAAGCTCTTACGGTCAGTGGGGTCTTCGTTCTCTCCCTCTCCCCTACATGTATTTTCCAAGTAATTAAAAGCTTTCCAGTATTGAGACTTGCGCCAGTTTGCGTAGTAGCTATGTTTTTCTCTTTTAATTTGTCAAAGTCAGCAAAATTTAAATAAAAAAGGTCCACTTATCGCTTCTGTGTAGGAAGGAAACTCCCATATACAGTGACACCTAGGCGCACATTAAGACTATGGCTACTAAACTCTGAATGCTTATTGAGAGTGCAAAGATGCTATATACAAAAGAAATAATGACAAGTAATAAAGGCTCAAATAACTTTCGGTGTGTAAGGACACCTCCGGCAGGGAGACAATATGCAAAAGTCTTCTGTTAAGAGCAAGAATGATTAAGATTGAAAATATCTGGATACAAGGAGCACTTGAGACCCAGTAAATTACCCGTTTTGGACATCCTGCCCTTGCTTACAGGATATCCAGCCATCTTATGTCAGTCACATCATAGATTACCATATGTATCCATTATTAAGTTGTGCAGTTTTTCCATGTAAAATTATATTATGGTGTTTTCCCCTCAAGCTTTAAACATGCCTCAATCACACCTATCCTCAAAAAGCCCTCTCAGTCTTGACCCATCCTCTGTATCTAGCTATCGCCCTATATCACTTCTCCCCTATGCCTCAAAACTACTGGAACACCACGTCCATCTTGAACTGTCTTCCCATCTCTCTTCCTGCTCCCTCTTCGACTGCGTACAATCTGGCTTCCGGTCACACCACTCCACTGAAACTGCCCTAACTAAGGTCACCAATGACCTATTAACCGCCAAGAGCAAGCGACACTACTCTGTCCTCCTCCTCCTGGACCTCTCCTCTGCCTTTGATACAGTGGACCATTCCCTATTACTACAGACCCTCTCATCTCTTGGCATCACAGACTTGGCCCTATCCTGGATCTCGTCATACCTAACAGACCGGACATTTAGCGTCTCCCACTCACACACCAGCTCCTCACCTCACCCCCTATCTGTCGGAGTCCCTCAAGGTTCAGCCCCTGCTCTTCTCCATTTACACTTTTGGCCTGGGAAAGCTCATAGAATCTCAAGGTTTTCAGTATCATCTCTATGCTGACGACACACAGATCTACATCTCTGGACCAGATATCACCTCCCTACTAACCAGAATCCCTCAATGTCTGTCAGCTATTTCATCCTTCTCTACTTGATTTATAAAACTTAATATGGACAAAACAGAATTAATCATCTTTCCCCCATCTCACGCAACCCCCCCAAAGGACCTATCCATTACAGTAAACAGCTGCCCACTCTCCCCAGTCCCAAAAACTTATTGCCTCGGGGTAATCCTTGACACTGATCTCTCCTACAAACCACATATCCAAGCCCTTTCCACTTCCTGCCGCCTTATACTCAAAAATATTTCCCGGATTCGTACATTCCTAAACCTAGATTCTGCAAAAACCCTAGTCCATGCCCTCAACATCTCTTGCCTTGACTACTGCAACCTCCTGCTCTGTGGCCTCCCCTAGAACACTCTCGCACCCCTCCAGTACAAAACCCTAACCATAACATTCAAAGCCATCCACAACCTGTCTCCTCCACATAACTGTGACCTTGTCTCCCAGTACTTACCTGCACGCAACCTTCGATCCTCACAAGATCTCCTTCTCTACTCCTCTTCCCACAATCGCATTCAAGATTTCTCTCGCGCATCACCCCTACTCTGAACCGCTCTACCACAACATATCAGACTCTCCCCTACCATCGAAACCTTCAAAAAGAACCTGAAGACCCACCTCTTCCAAAAAGCCTACAACCTGCAGTAACCACCGATCCACCAAACCACTGCATGACCAGCTCTGCATTCACCTACTGTATCCTCACCCATCCCTTGTACATTGTGAGCCCTTGCGGGCAGGGTCCTCTCTCCTCCTGTACCAGTTGTGACTTGCATTGTTTAATCCCTTAACGACCGCCGATATGCCTTTTAATGGCGGCAGCTAAGTGTACTTAAACCACAGTGCCGTTAATTAATGGCGCTGTGGAAAAAGTGAATAGCGCCCCACGGAGTTGGATTTTCTCTGGGGTCTCGGTTGCCGGGGGTAGCCAAGACCCCAGAGAATATGATTCAGGGTTTTTTTTTTTTTTTACCAACCCCCGGGTTGCAATCACCGGTAATTAACCGTTTACAGGCGGTCGCAAAAAAAAAAAAAGCGATTTCCCATTTAAGTTCTGTCCTCCAATGTGATCGCACATCAGAGGACAGAGAAATGGGGTCCCCAATCGCCCTCCGATACTCACCCATCTCCCCTGGTGCTCCTCGTGGCTCCTGATGGGCGCCGCCATCTTGTTCCGGTCAAAAAATGGCAGGCGCAAGCGCAGTACGCCCGCCGGCCAGCACCCGGAAGATCTTTGGGGTCTCGGCTGCTGGGGGTAGCCGAGACCCCAAAGAACATGATCAGGGTCAGTTTTCACCGACCCCTGTTTTGCGATCGCCGGTAATTAACCGTTTACCAGCGGCCGCAGAAAGAAAAAAAATAGAATTATTCTTACCGTTATTTCGGTTTCTAGGAGCCTTCCACGACAGCCACCAGGAGGTTGTCTCCACACCCTAATGGGGGACAGGAAGCACAAGAGGTTAAAAACCCCTCCCACCTCCCATTAACCAGTGACTTACAACTGAACCCATAGCACCGGTTACCCTTTAGGTTCTCAGAAAAAAATTATCCAAGAACATCGGGAGGGAATTAATGCTGTCGTGTAAGGCTCCTAGAAACCGAATTAACGGTAAGAATAATTCTATTTTCTCTAGTAGTCTTCCACGGAAAGGTCTGTCGTTCTGCCCGACCCCTCCGTTTAATGATTTTGTCCTTGATCAAGAATTAAATCGTTTCTTTAGATCTCTTCGTTTAAAAGTTCACTTCTCTGGGGATATATCATCATCAGTATCATCTACTTCTACTGCCAATCCGGCTGTTAGTACCACACTTTCTCTCAAAAAGTTAAATTTGAGTCAGCGTAGTACATTCTCTCCACCTAGGACATACCACCCAGTTGAGACATTCATTTCTCTTGTTAAAAAAGATGCACATAGTAAATTAATTGATATTCAACATGGTCGTCTTCATGTCATGAACAATATGTCTAGATTTGAGAAAGTGGCTATCAATAGTTTACGTTCTAATAAACAACTGGTAATTAAACCCGCCGACAAAGGCGGTGCAGTGGTGGTGATGGATAGACACTATTATATTAACGAGATCCGTTCTCAACTGAGTGACTCCGAAACCTATTGTCCTATCTCACATGACCCTACATTGGAAATTACTAAGGAGATTCGGACTCTATCCCACCGGTTTTGCTTATTGGGAGTGATAGATAACAAACTCAGTGAATTTTTAGTTAATCCTCACCCTATCTGCCCCGTTCTTTATACATTACCCAAAATCCACAAAAATCTGAATAACCCTCCTGGGAGACCCATAGTGGCCTCCACGGGTTCTTTACTTTCTCCACTTGCAATGGTACTAGAAAAGATCTTATCCCCATTATTATGCCACATTCCCTCCTTTTTGCGGGATACATCTCAGTTCTTGTCCTATATCCGTGATTTGAACACCGTACCTCACGGCTGTTATCTGGTGACATTAGATGTCAATAGCCTATACACAAATATCAATAATCAGAAAGGTATCGAGGCTGTTAAAGATTTTTTAGATAACTATACTCAGTTTGACCCTAATTTGAAAGACTTTTGGTACATTATTGAAACTGATTTTGACAAAGAATTTTTTTCTATTTGAAGATGATTTTTTTATTCAATTGAATGGTACTGCAATGGGGAGCAATGTTGCGCCCCCTTATGCCAATATCTTCATGGCCGACTTCGAGTCGAAATTCGTCTATACACATGTACTCTTCCAGCAGTTTTGTCCACTCTGGAAGAGATACATTGACGATATTTTCCTTATATGGTGTGGCGACTTGGACTCTCTTTTGTCTTTTCACCAGTCCATTAATACTTGAGTTGACAAATTGACCTTCACAATTCAGTATGATCCTAAATCCATTTCCTTTCTGGACACTAAGATCATTATCAATGGAGATGGTACTTTATCTACTGACCTCCATGTCAAGTCTACTGACAAGAACAGTTTACTATTCTTCACCAGCTGCCACCCTCGCCATATTAAGTGGTCTCTCCCTAGATCACAATATAGCAGGATAAACCGGATTGTTTCTGACCCTGTTCAACGTTCTACGAGATTGGACGAGATGGCGACCAAGTTTCGTAATCGTGGATATCCCGATACATATTTAAATTTCACTCCAGATTCTTTACATCCCACTATGCCACAACCGAAGGTTAATAGAATGGCATTTGTCAACACTTATCATCCATTCATGTCACTATTTCAGGGTTTGATACGAAAACATTGGCCTCTATTGGGCACATCATACCCAAATATTCCTGAGTTCCAGGTTGCCCCACTTATGTGCCATAAAAAACCTTCAAATCTCAGCAACCTTCTGGTTGCAGCTGATATTGGCAGCTCAAAATTGGTATCAAGACAAACCTTTTTGGCAACACCGCGTAGGGGTACATTTCCATGCCTACATTGTCTTCAATGTTCAAACATTACTAGGGGCGACACATTCACCCACCCTAGATCCGGTAAACGTTTTTCAATACGTGGTTTTTTTAGCTGTGATTCTACATACGTTATTTATCTTATTAAATGCCCGTGCGGTCTCGGATATGTGGGTGAGACCACCCAACATATCCGAGACCGCATCTCACAACACAAATCTATCAGGTGCAAACGGCTATTATTACCATTACCAGCCCATTTTATAGCTCACAATCACAGTGTTTCACAACTTCGGCACCAGATCATTGACAGTATTCCCGTATCTAGGAGAGGTGGTAACAGAATCTTGAAATTAAAACAAAAGGAGGCCTATTGGATCCATGTGCTCCAAACTTTGGAACCACATGGTCTCAATAGGGAGTATGAGATCTTCTATTAAAATTGGTCTTTCCCTTAGTTATATAGGTTGAGGAGAGATCACAAGGTTCCGATATTTATTTTTTTATTTTTTACTATTTTTTACTCTTTATAGGGTGCATGTTTTATGGGTTTCTACAGGATGTATACACCTCGATATCAGTATCCCAGTATCCTATGACACTTACTCCAGTGACTTGCTGTATTTTTGCAGTAATATATACATTGGTATATGTATATGTATGTATGTGTGTATAGAGATATATATGTATGGTTTTAATGTACAAGAAGGTATATTATAATATAACATGATGCTTTTTATTTTTATGTCTATTGACCTAATCCATTGGTCCATCACCCTGTGGTATTCTGATCACCTTCTACAGGTTTGTGGGTGTTTTTCTATATTTCTTTTATAATTATTTCTTGTTTCATTTTTTCTTTTCCATCCGTCTATCTCATTTTTAATGTTCCTTTCCTTCCTTTTCTCTCCCTGTTTTTCCTTTTTCCTCTTTCTTTTTCCTTTTTTCCGGGTTTCTTCCTTGATTTGTTTCTTTTCCTGACCCTCTTACGTTACTTAATTGTGTGCGCATGCACTCTGATAACTCCCGTCTTGGACGTGTACACGTCCCTGTCTTTACTATGCACTTAGTTCCTGACTTGCGCTTGCGCACTCACTCTTTGTTCACCCTTTGCCCCACTTCCGTCGGCTTTGCTGTACCGCGCTTGCGGTCACTTTAGATCTCCTCAGTAAGCACCGTCTGGTCGCGCTTTTCATTTCCGGGTTATTAGGTGATTTCTCTTTTATATGGAGCACCTTCAGCTTCCTGTCACACTTAGCCCCTCCAACGGCTGTGCCTGGATCCTGTGCTCCCATCTCTAAGGTAATTTTGAGCGGTTCTCTTATACCCCCATCTTCCTACTGATCTCTGACACTTATTCTTATGTCGATTTTATCTTTATCGCATTCTTTATAGCTTCCCTGCTAACAGCATACAGGTAATAATATATATATCTCTCTCATTTCCTCTATTCCGCTTTCTACAGATTGAAGCTTGTCCTGTTTCACTCACACATACCACGGCTACTATGGATGTGGGATCACTTCCTTTTCTTTTCATTGTACCATGGATTTAGTGTCTATTGTTATGTTTACTGTTTTGGCACCCCGTTTTCAGCAGGTTATATACTGGATTATGATTGCGATGGCTGTCTTTTTGTTTCCCATACCTATAGGTGACATCCCTATTCTGTGTTTACATTCTCTTTATGCTTAATAATGGTTTTGTTGGATCGTTTCTGTATACAATACAACCAGTGTACATAATGGATATGCTTATGAATATCTGTATCAATTTGTGTTGTATTATTTTCTAGATAATTGCCTTGATAAAGGCCTGTGGCCGAAACGTTGGCAGATACCCTGTATGACTGGTTGCTTTTTTGAATAAATTTATTCCGATTTCTCATGTTCTCGGATTAATCTTTCTATTATCTAGTCTTCCACGGCAGCCACCAGGAGAAATGCCAACCAATTCTGTATTTAGGGAGGGACCACAGCCTGGAGAACTTTTCGGCCAAAGGCAAGATCCCGGTTGGACCAGAAGTCCAATCTGTAATGCTTGGTAAAAGTGTGCAAAGACGACCATGTTGCAGCCCTGCAAATCTGCTCTGTTGAAGCACCAGCCCTTTCAACCCAAGAGATGGAAGTAGATCTGGTGGAGTGAGCCTTTAGGCCCGCAGGAATAGCGATATTCTGAGTTAGGTATGCTTCAGTAATGGCCTTTTTTATCCAGTTGGCAATGGTACTCTTCGCTACCTTTTTGACCTTGTTTCTGCCAGAAAGATGAACGAAGGGATTTTTGTCAATTCTGAACGATTTAGTTTGTTCTAAGTAGTATAACACTATACGTCGTACATCCAAGGTATGAAATCTGTGTTCTTCCGGATTTGCAGGATTGTGACAGAACGATGGGAGGACTATATCCTGTGATCGATGAAATTCTGACACTACCTTCGGAAGAAACCATGGATCTGGTCGGAACACAATGGAGTCATCTCTTATGATAAGATAAGGTAGGTTCTCTAATTGAAAGGGCTTGTATTTCCCCCACTCGTCTTACAGTAGAAATTGCAACTAAGAAGGCAGTCTTGCAGGACAGAAGCTGTGAGGAACAAGATGATAATGGCTCAAATGGAGGAGCTGTAAGGCCGTTTAGAACTATGTTTAAGTCCCATGATGGCACAAAAATTTGTTTCCTTGGACAATGCCTTGATGCTGCGACCATAAATCTCTTTATCCAACGATGACCTGCAAGGTCTTGATCGAAGACAGAGCTCAAAGCTGACACTTGAACTTTTAAGGTACTTGGCTTCAGCCCCAACTCCAATCCTTTTTGTAAAAATCTAATATTTGTGAGATATTAGGATGGAAAGGGTCAGGATTATGAGGATGACACCATGCAGAGAATCTATTCCAGATTTTGCCATATATGGCATTGGTGACAGGTTTTCTAGACTTCTGTAAGGTAGAGATTACTGACTCTGAAAGACCCTTGGCTCTTAGTACCTGGGCTTCAATAGCCAGGCTGCCAGTTTGAACTTTTGTGGTTCCGGATGATAAAAGGGGCCCTGGCAGAGTAGATCCTCTGATGATTGAAGAAAGACTGGACCATCCACCCTCAGTTCTCTGATGAGGTGGTACCAGCTTCTTTTCGGCCATACCGGAGCCACTAGGATAGTCTGGACCTGATCGTCTCGGATCTTCCGGAGGGTCTTTGCAAGCAACGGTATTGGAGGGAACACGTATGCTAGATTTAACCTCCATGTATGAGTGAAGGCGTCTACTCCCTGAGACCTGTCTTTGGGGTCTAGAGAGAAGTAGTTCTCGACCTGTGCATTCTGTCTTGACGCTAGTGCAGCGCCCCAGAGTCCTGGTCGTTGCAGTAGCATGGTTCAGCCACTAAGGGGGGCCATGCTGCGTTCGATGGCACGGAAGGAGTTCTCTGAGCAGGTATCACAGTCACCAATACATTTCACAGCTGGGCCTCCGGGGGGAGCTAAGGGTGCTATTCATTAGGCCACTCCCCACCATAGTGGGTAAACTGGGGGTCAGGCAGGAAGTTAGAGAGAACGCTGACGGGATTGAACGGAGCAACACCTGGTGGCAGAGGGTGTTGTGAAGGGAGAGACTGTAGGGTCTCTGCCAGGGGTGGGATCCTGGCAGAGGCTTGGCATGGAAAGAACGTAAAGGGACCGTGCCTGCTCAGCATAGCGGCGGTGCCCAAGGAAGGACTAAGAAGCGAGATAGATTGTGCTGAGTGAGAAACGAAATCAAGCGAAAGGAGATACCAGTGAGGGTTGTGCTGAAAGAGGCAGCACCTTACTGAGGCGCACTACCGGTGGCCGGAACGCCGAGGAGGTAAAGAGTTTCAAGCCATACCTCAGACCTACGGCAGGGCAGTTAGCTTGAGGCGGACTGTCTCACGCATCACCCAGGAAGGCAAAGGGGGGTACCAACAGGAGAGGGGCGCAGATAGAGTCCCGGAAGATCTCCGAGCCTCCCCGTCATACGGGTGCGTTCCTACCATAGTATCTGGAGGGACGAGGAAGATCATTGCGAATTAAGTTGTTGTGAGGGAACACGAGAAACAGACACAACAGTTGTGGGGTACTTTCCGTAAGCACAGCAGGGAAGGACTGCAACACATAGCGCTAGAAGGAAGGCACCGATTTCCACCTGCAAGGAGAGCTCTGGAAGTGCCATTGGACCGGCCGGACTTGCGCAGCCTGGTGAGCCGTATTCCGGACTGAGGACCCAGAGAGCTTCAGTAAAGAGGTAAAGAGACTGCAACCTGGTGTCCTCGTTATTTACCGCGACCTGCACCCCACAACTGCACCGCTACAACATCACTTATTGCACCGGACGTCCCCCACTGACAGACAGGGCCACGGACCGGGTCTAGCCACCGTGACAACCCCAGGACTGAGACCTAGAGGCCCGGCTCCGGGTACCCCTCGGCCCTGCGGCGGTGTGGGGGCGCTCCACTAGGTCTATGTCGGGAAGTCCCCATCTGTCCGTCAACATTCTGAAAATGTCCGCCTTCAGGCTCCATTCTCCTGGATGTAAATCGTGACAACTTAGGAGATCCGCATGAATGATTACTGACCCCTTGAGGTGTATTGCTGATAGTGAGAGGAGATGTTTCTCTGCCCAGCAAAAAATTCTGTTTGATATTGCTCTCAATTGGTTGAACTTCGGACTTCCCTGGTGTTTTAGATGCGCAACAGTCGTCATATTGTCTGAGTAGATTCTGACATGTTGACCTATAATGAGACTGCTGGCAGCCAGAAGGGCCCTCTCCACTGCCATCAATTCTCTGGAGTTGGAGGAATTGGAGCTTTCTTTCTGATTCCAGTGACCCTAGAATGGGATTTGCGAGACAACTGCTCCCCAACCTTTTTGACTGGCATGTGTTGTCACTGTGACCAGCGGATCTTGTATCCAGTCCACTCCTTTTAGCAGGTTTGATTGGATCGCACACCAGGTTAACGAGGCTTTTACCTTCCCTGGAGTGTAGACTCTTCTGTTCAGGAAATTTGGATTTCCGTTCCAGTTCCCTAGGATGTGTGCCTGTAGTACTCTGGAGTGGCTCTGAGCCCACTGGACTGATTGTATACAGGCTGTCATCGACCCCAGAAGAGACATTGCAGTCCGCAGAGTCGGGGATCGTTGTTTCTTGAAGTCTAAGACCTTGGATATCAGGTTCATCTGGTGTTCCTCTGGTAGGAAAGATTTTTGATTTTCTGAGACCAAAAGGACTCCGAGGAATTTCCTCACCTTTGATGGTAATAGTTGAGACTTCTTTAGATTGGGTATCCAACCCAAAAGCTGTAAGATGTTCAGAGTTTTGGAAATTCTCTGATTGAGAATTTCGGCGGAAGGACCAATTATTAGAAGGTCGTCCAAGTACGGCACTATAGCGACGTCTTGGTTCCTGATATGAGATACGGCTTCCGCCATGACTCTGGAGAACACCCTTGGGGCCAAGGAGATCCCGAAGGGGAGAACATTGTATTGGAAATGTAAGATTTTTTGATTGAATTGGACCACAAATCTTAGGTATTTCCTGTGGCGAGGATGCATTGGAATATGGAAATAGGCATCCTTGAGGTCTACTGTTGCCCTATAGGAATGAGGAGCTATCAGAGGGATGGCTGTTTTTACTGACTCCATTTTGAATTTGCGGTAAGTTATGTATTTGTTGAGAGATTTTAGATTTATTATGATCCGAGATTGCCCGGAAGGCTTTTTTTATCATGAAGATACGGGAATAGTGCCCTTTCCCTTGCTCATTTACCGGGACCATGGAAATAGCTCTCGAGTCTAGTAAGTCCTGTATTCCAGCCATCATCAGTTTTTGAGTCTCCCGAGATGACGGGGAGGTGACTCTTAAGATCCTGGGAGGAGGAGCATCGAACTCTATCAGAAGACCCTGTTGGATAACACTCACTACCCAGGGACTGTTGGAGATATTCTGCCAACTGTGAACGAAGTTCGAAAGCCTCCCCCCCACCGGATCGGAGTCATTGTTTTTCTTGTTGTGTTTGTTGGGGAATAAGGATGTTTTTAGGCTTCCCCTTAGCATAACGCCACCTCCCAGTTTTCCATTTTCCTTTACCCTGGGAGGGCTGGGACTGGGAGGCTCGAAAAAAAACGCTTCCTGGAAGGCCTTTGTTCAGGAAGAGTTTTCTTTCTATCTGTGGCTTTTTCCAGGATGTCATCCAATGAGGGCCCAAACACGTAGTCACCCTTAAAGGGAATGGAACAGAGTTTTATCTTTGAAGTGACATCTCCGCTCCACATTTTTAGCCAGAGAGCTCTTCTGGCTGAATTTGTCTGGACTAGCGATCTGGCGGTCACACGGATAGATTCCAGTGAGGCGTCAGCGAGAAACCCAGTTGCTCTATGCAAAATAGGCAAAGAGTCCAACATTTCCTCTCTCGGGGTACCCTGAGAGATGTGGTTTTCAAGCTCTTCTATCCAGCGGAAGAGAGAGCGGGCCACGCAGGTGGATGCAATGTTGAATCTGAGGGCTGAGGTAGAGGTTTCCCAGGATTTTTTGAGAAGGCTCTCAATCTTTCTATCTAAGGGGTCTTTTAACTGGGAGGAATCCTCTAACGGCAGAGCCGTCTTCTTAGCCACTCTAGCCACCTGAACATCAATTTTTGGGATGTTCCATTTGATTGAGTCCTCATCTAGAGGAAACCAATGTTTAAAATCTGAAGGATTAGATAGCCGCTTTTCAGGCAGTTCCCATTCATTATTGATCATGTCTATTATACTTTTATGTAAGGGAAACCCAGGTTGTTTTTCAGTATGTATACCGAATAATTCATCTTGTATAGACTGAGGAACTGATTCCTCTTTTAGCCCCATGGTGTTCCTCACTGCAGACACCAATTCCTCAATGTATTCAGAGGAAAAAAGATATTTTCTAATCTCCGCAGATTTATGGGGTAACACATCCTCCCATTTGACTGAAGAGGACGTATAAGACCCTTCAGACTCTGACCCGGAATACTCCTGGATTTTTCTCTTCTTGGGAAGTGATGGACCAGGTGAGGATGGTGGTGGCGGTGGAGGGGGAGCGAGTGTGACCAAAGAGGTTTGAACCTCCTGCCTAACCAAGGAGTGAATTTCTTCAATTAATGAAGGGTGTTCCACCCGGATAATTTTATCTGTACAAGGTTGGCACAACTTTTTCTCCCAATCTAGTGGCATTTTCACATTACAGGTAGCACATTTGCGTTTAGTAACGGATTTAGGGCCCAGCTTGACTCCCTGAAAAGAGAGAGGAAGCGGTGTAAGAAGGTATATATAAAACTACCTTTAAATGGGACCCATCTCTGCCACACTTACTAGGGCTTGAGGAGCACTGGGCTCTGCAGCTGCAGGGCAAGACGAATCCATGCTTACAGCAGGCTTACCTGAGACGTCTTCGCAGCTTATATAGAAAATAAGTCTGCACCAGTGCGTGGCAATTCGCTGCCCCTCCCCCTCCGCAGTCCCAGGCAGGCGTGCGAGGATGCAGCGTGCCTCACACGCCGTTCGGTAATCCATAATGCTGGACTGAATCGCTCCTATGCAGGAGCGCCGACCCCGAAGTGAAGGATCACGTGACTTCCAGGCCGCCGAACAGCGCACGCAGGAGGGGGAGACGCCGGAGAGCTCGGGGAGGCATCCGGGATGGGCTCACCGGCCAGCTTTATCCCCGCAAGAGGATGCAGGAGGACCGGGAATGCGGTCCCAGAATCCGGAGGAGACGGGAGGCACAACGGAGGAGGAAGCCCTGGGGGCCCGACCACCAGTGCCCGGCACAGCAGAAACCTCTCCATGCCCCATGGGGGACAGGAAAGACACTGGTTAATGGGAGGTGGGAGGGGTTTTTAACCTCTTGTGCTTCCTGTCCCCCATTAGGGTGTGGAGACAACCTCCTGGTGGCTGTCGTTGAAGGCTACTAGAGAAAAAAGTGATGTGTCATTCTCTGTCCTCTGATGTGATTGCACATCAGAGGACAGAGTAATAGGGAGATTCGGGGACCCTATTATACTTACCGGTGTCCCTGGGTCCTCCTGTGTCCCCTCCTGGCTAGAGGAGTTGGGCTAAAGTTAGGGTTAGGGCTAGGGTTAGGATTAGGGTTGGTATTAGGGTTAGGGTTGGTATTAGGGTTACGGTTAGGGTTGGGATTAGGGTTAAGTTTGAGGTTAGGGTTGAGAATAGGATTAGGAGTATGTTGGGCTTAGGGTTTTGATTAAGGTTATGGTTAGGGTTGGGATTAGGGTTGTTTTGGGGTTAAGGTTGTGATTATGGTTAGGGTTGTGATTAGGATTATGGATCGGGTTGGGATTAGGGTTAGGGGTGTGTTGGGGTTAGGGTTGGAGTTAGAATTGGGGGTTTCCACTGTTTAGGTACATCAGGGGGTCTCCAAACGCGACAGCCAATTTTGCGCTCAAAAAGTCAAATGGTGCTCCCTCCCTTCTGAGCTCTGCCGTGTGCCCAAACAGTGGTTTACCCCCACATTTGGGGTATCAGCATACTCAGGACAAATTGGTCAACAACTTTGGGGGTCCAATTTCTCCTGTTACCCTTGTGAAAATAACTTGGGGGCTAAAAAATCTTTTTTGTGGAAAAAAAAAGAATTTTTTATTTCCACTGCTCTACTTTATAAATTTCTGTGAAGCAGTTGGGGGTTCATAATGCTCACCACACATCTAGATAAGCTCTTTGGGGGGTCTAGTTTCCAAAATGGGGTCACTTGTGGGGGGTTTCTACTGTTTAGGTACATCAGGAGCTCTGCAAATGCAACATGACGCCCGCAGACCATCCCATCAAAGTCTGCATTCCAAGCGGCAATCCTTCCCTTCCGAGCCCCGATGTGTGCCCAAAGAGTGGTCCCCCCACATATGGGGTATCAGCATACTCAGGACAAACTTTTCAACAAATTTTGGGGTCCAATGTCTCCCGATACCCTTGAGAAAATAAAAAATTGCAGGCTAAAAAATCATTTTTGAGGACAAAAAAGGATATTTTTTATTTCCACTGCTCTACTTTATAAATTTCTGTGAAGCAGTTGGGGGTTCAAAGTGCTCACCACACATCTAGATAAGTTCCTTAAGGGGTCTAGTTTCCAAAATGGTGTCACTTGTGGGGTGTTTCCACTGTTTAGGCACATTAGGGGCTCTTCCAAACGCGACATGGCATCCGATCTCAATTCCAGCCAATTTTACATTGAAAAAGTAAAACGGCACTCCTTCTCTTCCAAGCTCTGCCATGCGCCCAAACTGTGGTTTACCCCCACATATTGGGTATCAAAGTACTGAGGAGAAATTGCACAACAAAATTTGTGGTTCATTTTCTCTTTTTACTCTTGTGAAAATAAAACAAATTGGTTCTGAAGTAAAATTTTTGCAAAAAAAAGTAAAAAAGTTCATTTTTTCCTTCCATATTGTTTCAGTTCCTGTGAAGCACGTAAAGGGTTAAAAAACTTCTTGAGCACCTTGAGGGGTGCAGTTTTTAGAATAGTGTCACACTTGGTTATTTTCTATCATATACCCCTCAAAATGACTTCAAGTGTGTGGTCCCTAAAAAAAAAAAATGGTATTGTAAAAATTAGAAATTGCTGGTCAACTTTTAACCCTTATAACTAGGGTTGAGCGAAACGGGTCGATCATTTTCAAAAGTCGCCGACTTTTGGCTAAGTCGGCGTCTCATGAAACCCGATCCGACCCCTGTGCTTGTCGGCCATGCGGTACGCGACTTTCGCGCCAAAGTCGCGTTTCAATGACGCGAAAAGCGCCATTTCTCAGCCAATGAAGGTGAACGCAGAGTGTGGGCAGCGTGATGACATAGATCCTGGTCCCCACCATCTTAGAGAAGGGCATTGCAGTGATTGGCTTGCTGTCTGCGGCGTCACAGGGGCTATAAAGGGGCGTTCCCGCCGACCGCCATCTTACTGCTGCTGATCTGAGCTTAGGGAGAGGTTGCTGCCGCTTCGTCAGAAGCAGGGAGAGCGTTAGGCAGGGTCCACTAACCACCAAACCGCTTGTGCTGTAGCGATTTCCACTGTCCAACACCACCTTCGGTGTGCAGGAACAGTGGAAGCTATTTTTTTTTTTTTTTTTCCTCAGCGCTGTAGCTCATTGGGCTGCCCTAGAAGGCTCCGTGATAGCTGTATTGCTGTGTGTACGCCACTGTGGAAACCAACTGCTTTTTTCAAAGCACATATCCTCTTGTTCCTTTCTGCACAGCTATCTTTTTTGTTTGTCCACACTTTTTATTTAATTTGTGCATCAGTCCACTCCTATTGCTGCCTGCCATACCTGGCTTAGATTACTGCAGGGAGATAGTAATTGTAGGACAGTCCCTGTTTTTTTTTTTTTTTTTTTTTTTTGTGGGAGATTAAGATTGGCATTTCTGCTACAGTGCCATCCCTGTGTGTGCCATCTCTCACTGAGTGGGCCATAGAAAGCCTATTTATTTTTTCCGTGATTTGTGTTCTAAATTCTACCTCAACACAAAAACACTACATCAATCAGTGGTAGAAAAATATTGGCCTCAGTCAGGGCTTGTGTGCCACTGCTGTGTGTGCTATCTCTCATTCAGTGGGCTATAGAAAGCCTATTTATTTATTTTTTTAAATATTATTGGGTTTCTAAAGTCTCCCTTAAAAAACAAAAAATACATAAAAAAACAGTGGGAGAGTAATATTGCCCTTTCAGCTTGTGTGCCAGTCTTGACTCCTGGGTGTGCCACCTCTCTCATTCAGTGGGCCATAGAAAGCCTATTTATTTATTTTTTTAAATATTATTGGGTTTCTAAAGTCTCCCTTAAAAAACAAAAAATACATAAAAAAACAGTGGGAGAGTAATATTGCCCTTTCAGCTTGTGTGCCAGTCTTGACTCCTGGGTGTGCCACCTCTCTCATTCAGTGGGCCATAGAAAGCATTTTTTTTTTTTTCCTTGATTTGTGTTCTAAAATCTACCTCAACACAAAAACACTACATCAATCAGTGGTAGAAAAATATTGGCCTCAGTCAGGGCTTGTGTGCCACTGCTGTGTGTGCTATCTCTCATTCAGTGGGCTATAGAAAGCCTATTTATTTATTTATTTTTTTTCTTATTATTTGGTTTCTAAAGTCTCCCTGAAAAAAAAAAAAAAAAAAAAAAAAAACAGTGGGAGAGTAATATTGCCCTTTCAGCTTGTGTGCCAGTCTTGACTCCTGGGTGTGCCACCTCTCTCTCATTCAGTGGGCCATAGAAAGCCTATTTATTTTTTTGGTTTTTTTAATATTATTTGGTTTCTAAAGTCTCCCTGAAAAAAAAAAACATAAAAAAACAGTGGGAGAGTAATATTGCCCTTTCAGCTTGTGTGCCAGTCTTGACTCCTGGGTGTGCCACCTCTCTCATTCAGTGGGCCATAGAAAGCCTATTTATTTTTTTTTTTAAATATTATTGGGTTTCTAAAGTCTCCCTTAAAAAACAAAAAATACATAAAAAAACAGTGGGAGAGTAATATTGCCCTTTCAGCTTGTGTGCCAGTCTTGACTCCTGGGTGTGCCACCTCTCTCATTCAGTGGGCCATAGAAAGCATTTTTTTTTTTTTCCTTGATTTGTGTTCTAAAATCTACCTCAACACAAAAACACTACATCAATCAGTGGGAGAAAAATATTGGCCTCAGTCAGGGCTTGTGTGCCACTGCTGTGTGTGCTATCTCTCATTCAGTGGGCTATAGAAAGCCTATTTATTTATTTATTTTTTTTCTTATTATTTGGTTTCTAAAGTCTCCCTGAAAAAAAAAAAAACATAAAAAAACAGTGGGAGAGTAATATTGCCCTTTCAGCTTGTGTGCCAGTCTTGACTCCTGGGTGTGCCACCTCTCTCTCTCATTCAGTGGGCCATAGAAAGGCTATTTATTTTTTTGGTTTTTTTAATATTATTTGGTTTCTAAAGTCTCCCTGAAAAAAAATAAATAAATAAATTAGGTGGGAGATTAATATTGACATTAGTGCTTGAGTGACAGTCCTGCGTGTGTGTCATCTCTGTGATTTTGTGCCACAGAAAACAGAGTGTGTAACATTGTGCCTGATTTTCCTTGTGGTCTCACCAACCTGTTAAGGGATATTGAAATCATACTGAAGTTATAGCTCACCGTGTAAGTTGTTTGACAGCAACAAATAAAGTTACTTTGGTTAAGATTTTAAAACAATGAGGAAGTCTGGTGCAAGAGGTCGTCGTGGGCGTTCATTGTCAGCTGGTAATGATGGTAGTGGTAGTGGAGCATCAGGTGGTCGTGGGGATAAAAATATTCCACCTAAGTCTGGAGCTGTGGAGCCAGTTTCGTCGTCAGGCTACACAAGGCCTCGAACGCTCTCTTTTCTGGGAGTAGGAAAACCGCTTTTAAAGGCGGAGCAGCAACAGCAAGTTTTGGCTTACATTGCAGACTCAGCCTCTAGCTCTTTTGCCTCCTCTTCCGAAACTGGTAAATGTAAAAGCAGCGCGTCGCTTGTGGATGTTCACGGTCAGGGACAAGTCGCTTCCTTGTCCTCCTCAGCAAAAACTACAACAAGAGAGAAGGATGCAGCAGGCGACACAACGGGTCACTCCATGGAGCTCTTTACACATACCGTCCCTGGCTTAGAAAGTGAAACATTTAACAGGCCATGCCCATTACAAGTATATTCTGACATGGAGTGCACTGATGCACAGCCACAGCCAGAGTACTATGCTGCTCCTTTGACTCAGACCACCACATTGCCCTCTCAGGGCACAGATCCACAATCAGACCCTGATGAGACTATGTTGCCCCGCCACGAACGCTATACCACCGACCGACACAGTGACACAGACGAAGTTGCACACGAGCTCGAAGAGGAGGTAATAGATGACCCAGTTATTGACCCCGATTGGCAGCCATTGGGGGAACAGGGTGCAGGCGGCAGTAGTTCAGAAGCGGAGGTGGAGGAGGGGCCGCAGCAGGCATCAACATCGCAACAGGTTCCATCTGCCGGGCCCGCATCTGGCCCAAAACGCGTGTCAAAGCCAAAACCTGTTGGAGGACAGCGTGGCCATCCGGTTAAAGCTCAGTCTGCAATCCCTGAAAAGGGATCCGAGTCTAGGAAGAGTGCAGTCTGGCATTTTTTTAAACAACATCCAACTGATCAGCGCAAAGTCATCTGTCAAAAATGTTCAACTAGCTTAAGCAGAGGTCAGAATCTGAAAAGTCTAAATACTAGTTGCATGCATAGACACTTAACCACCATGCATTTGCAAGCCTGGACTAACTACCAAACGTCCCTTAAGGTTGTAGCACCCTCGGCCAATGAAGCTAGTCAGCAACGCAACATCCCTTCCGTCACTGTAAGGCCACCATTTTCCGCACCACCGGCAGTATCTGTGCAGGTTTCTTTGCCAGCCAAAAGCAGTCAGGGTCAGGGAACCACCAGTTTTGTAGGAGGAAATATTGCATCTAGGGCACCGGCGGAAACAATACCGTCTCCAACCGTCTCTCAGTCTGCCATGTACACCGGCACACCCGAAAGTTCCACGATCTCCAGCTCTCCAGTCCAGCTCACCCTACATGAGACTCTGGTTAGAAAAAGGAAGTACTTATCCTCGCATCCGCGTACACAGGGTTTTAACGCCCACATAGCTAGACTAATCTCGTTAGAGATGATGCCCTACCGGTTAGTTGAAAACGAAGCTTTCAAAGCCCTGATGGAGTACGCTGAACCACGATACGAGCTACCCAGTCGACACTTTTTTTCCAGAAAAGCCATCCCAGCCCTGCACCAGCATGTTAAACAGCGCATCGTCCATGCACTCAGGCAATCTGTGAGTACAAAGGTGCACCTGACTACAGATGCATGGACCAGTAGGCATGGCCAGGGACGTTATGTGTCCATCACGGCACACTGGGTGAATGTGGTGGATGCAGGGTCCACAGGCGACATCAATTTAGGGACAGTTGTGCCTAGCCCACGGTCTAGGAAACAGTTGGCTGTAGGCGTTCGCACCCCCTCCTCCTCCTCCTCCTCGTCCTCCTGCAGAAGCTACAGCTCTTCCACAGAACGCAGTCTGCCAACCACTCCATCGGCAGATGACACTGTTGCACACCAGTTGTCCCATTATGGGCCAGCTACTGCCAAGCGTCAGCAGGCTGTATTGGCTATGAAGTGCTTGGGCGACAATAGACACACCGCGGAAGTTCTGTCCGAGTTCTTGCAACAAGAAACGCAGTCGTGGCTGGGCACAGTAGATCTTGAGGCAGGCAAGGTAGTGAGTGATAACGGAAGGAATTTCATGGCTGCCATCTCCCTTTCCCAACTGAAACACATTCCTTGCCTGGCTCACACCTTAAACCTGGTGGTGCAGTGCTTATTGAAAACTTATCCTGGGTTCTCCGACCTGCTCCTCAAAGTGCGTGCACTTTGCTCACATATCCGACGTTCGCCTGTACACGCCAGCCGTATGCAGACCTATCAGCGGTCTTTGAACCTTCCCCAGCATCGCCTAATCATAGACGTTGCAACAAGGTGGAACTCAACACTGCACATGCTTCAGAGACTGTGCGAACAGAGGCGTGCTGTTATTTATTTGTGGGAGGATACACGGGCAGGCAGTAGGATGGCAGACATGGAGTTGTCAGGTGTGCAGTGGTCTAAGATACAAGACATGTGTCAAGTCCTTCAGTGTTTTGAGGAATGCACACGGCTGGTTAGTGCAGACAACGCCGTAATAAGCATGAGCATCCCCCTAATGCGTCTGCTGATGCAAAGTTTGACGCACATAAAGGAGCAGGCGTCTGCACCAGAGGAAGAGGAAAGCCTTGATGACAGTCAGCCATTGTCTGGTCAGGGCAGTGTACAGGACGAGGTAGCGGGCGAAGAGGAGGTGGAGGACGAGGAGGATGATGGGGATGAGTATATTTTTAATGCCGAACCTTTCCCGGGGGCACAGGAAATTGGTTGCGTGTCACGGCCGGGTTCTGGTTTTTTGAGGGACACAAGTGACGTAGATTTGCCTGCAACTGCCCCTCAACCAATCACAACCGGAGATTTGACAACTGGAACTTTGGCCCACATGGCGGATTATGCCTTACGTATCCTAAAAAGGGACACACGCATTACGAAAATGATGAACGATGACGATTACTGGTTGGCCTGCCTCCTTGATCCACGCTATAAAGGCAAATTGCAAAATATTATGCCACATGAGAACTTGGAACTAATATTAGCAACCAAACAATCAACTCTTGTTGACCGTTTGCTTCAGGCATTCCCAGCACACAGCGCACGTGATCGTTCTCACACGAGCTCCAGGGGGCAGCAGACTAGGAGTGTTAGGGGTGCACACATCAGAAGTGGGGTTGGACAGAGGGGTTTTCTGACCAGGTTGTGGAGTGATTTTGCTATGACCGCAGACAGGACAGGTACTGCTGCATCAATTGAAAGTGACAGGAGACAACATTTGTCCAGTATGGTTACTAACTATTTTTCATCCCTTATCGATGTTCTCCCTCAACCGTCATTCCCATTTGATTACTGGGCATCAAAATTAGACACCTGGCCAGAATTGGCAGAATATGCATTGCAGGAGCTTGCTTGCCCGGCAGCAAGTGTCCTATCAGAAAGAGTATTCAGTGCTGCAGGTTCAATATTAACCGAAAAAAGGACTCGTCTGGCTACCCAAAATGTTGACGATCTAACATTCATTAAAATGAACCACAACTGGATTTCGAAATCTTTTGCCCCACCTTGCCCGGCCGACACCTAGCTTTCCTATGAAAAGCTCTTGCCTGTGAATTACTTTTCTAATGTCTAATTTGCTGCAGCTGATTGTACAGCATACGACATGTTTACACCTCCCTAAATGGCAAAACTCCCCACACGGGGCCGTGGTATCGCGACTTGGCGCAAGCACCCGTGAGACTGCTGTTTGTCTGAAGAGGTGGGTGTGCTCGCTTTTGGTTGACGGCATTGCTACTGGGTCCCTCATAGTACAATGTAGTGTCTCTGGCGGTGGTGGTGCGCACCCAACGTCAGACACACCGTTGTAACATGAGGGGCCCTGGGGCGGTCCCGCCGGCCTCAAGAGAGTTCCCCCCTACCCCAGCTCAAAATGTGCTCTACCACGTGCAAAATTATGTCGCACAGCTCCACCAATCTTTAGTCTATTCGCTGACATCATTCAATGTCTGGCACTGACAATACAAATTTGTAGACATCTATGATGCAACTTAAAGTAGTCTGTGTCTGTGTCCTATATTGGCACCATTAAATAGTTACTGCCAAATTACTATGTCAGAAACTCAGTAGATGAGCCCACCCCTGTACCTAAGTATGCCACCTTTTTTTTTGTTTTGGTTGTTTTGCGAGACATTAACATCTATTTATATTTTGGGAGTACTGGGACAGACACTCCTTGCACTACTCCTCCACTCACCACCAAGCTGCCTGTGTATCCATGTAACCGCTGTAAAGCTGCCATGAGCCTATTGTTTGTTATTTTAGGCCTTTGATAGCCTGTCTGCGGTCCCTACTTTAAATACTCCTCCACTGACCACCAAGCTGCCTGCCCGTGTATCCATGTAACCGCTGTAAAACTGCCATGAGCCTATTGTTTGTTATTTTAGGCCTTTGATAGCCTGTCTGCGGTCCCTACTTTAAATACTCCTCCACTGACCACCAAGCTGCCTGTGTATCCATGTAACCGCTGTAAAGCTGCCATGAGCCTATTGTTTGTTATTTTAGGCCTTTGATAGCCTGTCTGCGGTCCCTACTTTAAATACTCCTCCACTGACCACCAAGCTGCCTGCCCGTGTATCCATGTAACCGCTGTAAAACTGCCATGAGCCTATTGTTTGTTATTTTAGGCCTTTGATAGCCTGTCTGCGGTCCCTACTTTAAATACTCCTCCACTGACCACCAAGCTGCCTGCCCGTGTATCCATGTAACCGCTGTAAAACTGCCATGAGCCTATTGTTTGTTATTTTAGGCCTTTGATAGCCTGTCTGCGGTCCCTACTTTAAATACTCCTCCACTGACCACCAAGCTGCCTGCCCGTGTATCCATGTAACCGCTGTAAAACTGCCATGAGCCTATTGTTTGTTATTTTAGGCCTTTGATAGCCTGTCTGCGGTCCCTACTTTAAATACTCCTCCACTGACCACCAAGCTGCCTGCCCGTGTATCCATGTAACCGCTGTAAAACTGCCATGAGCCTATTGTTTGTTATTTTAGGCCTTTGATAGCCTGTCTGCGGTCCCTACTTTAAATACTCCTCCACTGACCACCAAGCTGCCTGCCCGTGTATCCATGTAACCGCTGTAAAACTGCCATGAGCCTATTGTTTGTTATTTTAGGCCTTTGATAGCCTGTCTGCGGTCCCTACTTTAAATACTCCTCCACTGACCACCAAGCTGCCTGTGTATCCATGTAACCGCTGTAAAGCTGCCATGAGCCTATTGTTTGTTATTTTAGGCCTTTGATAGCCTGTCTGCGGTCCCTACTTTAAATACTCCTCCACTGACCACCAAGCTGCCTGCCCGTGTATCCATGTAACCGCTGTAAAACTGCCATGAGCCTATTGTTTGTTATTTTAGGCCTTTGATAGCCTGTCTGCGGTCCCTACTTTAAATACTCCTCCACTGACCACCAAGCTGCCTGCCCGTGTATCCATGTAACCGCTGTAAAACTGCCATGAGCCTATTGTTTGTTATTTTAGGCCTTTGATAGCCTGTCTGCGGTCCCTACTTTAAATACTCCTCCACTGACCACCAAGCTGCCTGCCCGTGTATCCATGTAACCGCTGTAAAACTGCCATGAGCCTATTGTTTGTTATTTTAGGCCTTTGATAGCCTGTCTGCGGTCCCTACTTTAAATACTCCTCCACTCATCACCAGCTGCCTGCCCGTGTATCCATGTAACCGCTGTAAAGCTGCCATGAGCCTATTGTTTGTTATTTTAGGCCTTTGATAGCCTGTCTGCGGTCCCTACTTTAAATACTCCTCCACTCATCACCAGCTGCCTGCCCGTGTATCCATGTAACCGCTGTAAAGCTGCCATGAGCCTATTGTTTGTTATTTTAGGCCTTTGATAGCCTGTCTGCGGTCCCTACTTTAAATACTCCTCCACTCACCACCAAGCTGCCTGCCCGTGTATCCATGTAACCGCTGTAAAACTGCCATAAGCCTATTGTTTGTTATTTTAGGCCTTTGATAGCCTGTCTGCGGTCCCTACTTTAAATACTCCTCCACTCACCACCAAGCTGCCTGTGTATCCATGTAACCGCTGTAAAGCTGCCATGAGCCTATTGTTTGTTATTTTAGGCCTTTGATAGCCTGTCTGCGGTCCCTACTTTAAATACTCCTCCACTCACCACCAAGCTGCCTGTGTATCCATGTAACCGATGTAAAACTGCAGTATTTTGCTTATAAAAAAGAAAATACTGGAGAGATATCAAATGCAGACATTTTAACATTAAAAACAAAAACACATACAACAAAAAACTGGTACAGTACAAAAATTGGCCACCAGCTACAAAAACTTTCTCCTGCAAGTAGTTAACTGAAAGGTTTTTTTCCATTGAAAACACAGATATGGCATCCACCGAGTGTTGTCCTGTCGCGTCTTCTTTATATTATTGCCAAGAAGCTGCAACTGAATAAAGCTGAGCTTCTACCTTCTGCCTCTTATTAACTGCTTTTTTTTTATAAAATTGGCTGTTCCGGCCTACTAAAGGTGTCTGTCTGCCCCTGCCTGGTGTTGTCCTCAACTGAATAAAGCTGAGCTTCAACCTTCTGTTCCAAATTACCATTTTTAAAAATGCAATTGGCTGTTCCGGCCTACTAAAGGTGTCTGTCTGCCCCTGCCTGGTGTTGTCCTCAACTGAATAAAGCTGAGCTTCTACCTTCTGCCTCTTACTAACTGCTGTTTTTTTAAAAAATTGGCTGTTCCGGCCTACTAAAGGTGTCTGTCTGCCCCTGCCTGGTGTTGTCCTCAACTGAATAAAGCTGAGCTTCTACCTTCTGTTCCAAATTACCATTTTTAAAAATGCAATTGGCTGTTCCGGCCTACTAAAGGTGTCTGTCTGCCCCTGCCTGGTGTTGTCCTCAACTGAATAAAGCTGAGCTTCTACCTTCTGCCTCTTACTAACTGCTGTTTTTTTTAAAAATTGGCTGTTCCGGCCTACTAAAGGTGTCTGTCTGCCCCTGCCTGGTGTTGTCCTCAACTGAATAAAGCTGAGCTTCTACCTTCTGCCTCTTACTAACTGCTGTTTTTTTAAAAAATTGGCTGTTCCGGCCTACTAAAGGTGTCTGTCTGCCCCTGCCTGGTGTTGTCCTCAACTGAATAAAGCTGAGCTTCAACCTTCTGTTCCAAATTACCATTTTTAAAAATGCCATTGGCTGTTCCGGCCTACTAAAGGTGTCTGTCTGCCCCTGCCTGGTGTTGTCCTCAACTGAATAAAGCTGAGCTTCAACCTTCTGTTCCAAATTACCATTTTTAAAAATGCAATTGGCTGTTCCGGCCTACTAAAGGTGTCTGTGTGCCCCTGCCTGGTGTTGTCCTCAACTGAATAAAGCTGAGCTTCTACCTTCTGCCTCTTACTAACTGCTGTTTTTTTTAAAAATTGGCTGTTCCGGCCTACTAAAGGTGTCTGTCTGCCCCTGCCTGGTGTTGTCCTCAACTGAATAAAGCTGAGCTTCAACCTTCTGTTCCAAATTACCATTTTTAAAAATGCAATTGGCTGTTCCGGCCTACTAAAGGTGAATGTCTGCCCCTGCCTGGTGTTGTCCTCAACTGAATAAAGCTGAGCTTCAACCTTCTGTTCCAAATTACCATTTTTAAAAATGCAATTGGCTGTTCCGGCCTACTAAAGGTGTCTGTCTGCCCCTGCCTGGTGTTGTCCTCAACTGAATAAAGCTGAGCTTCTACCTTCTGCCTCTTACTAACTGCTGTTTTTTTAAAAAATTGGCTGTTCCGGCCTACTAAAGGTGTCTGTCTGCCCCTGCCTGGTGTTGTCCTCAACTGAACAAAGCTGAGCTTCCACATTCTGGCTTTCGCCCTATACTATCAGATATTAAACTGCATTTGGCCTACTAGTGTGGTTAGGCCCTTGAAACAGTGTCTGCTGCTCTTGGGTTTGCTACTCCACTGAACAAAGCAATGCCGCCTGTTTAGTCCTGTTACCAATTTTGAACTGCATTTAGCCTACTTTATTCTTTGGCCCTATATCTGTTTCCTCCTCATCCTGCCCATTGCCCAGCCACTGCTAGATGAGTCTGCTGGTACATTGACCTAGACCACTACATTCCCCTTATACTCTACACAGCCAGAATCTGACCCTGCTGAAAGTAAGGTTCCCCTTCCCGCATGTTATACCACCTTACACAGGGACAGAGAGGAAGGTGCAGATGAAAGTGCAGGTTCCTTCATCAGGTGGGGGGGCATACTCGTTGGCGACGTCACTGGCACAGGGCCCCTCAGAGTACGCAAAAGTGTCGCTGCTGGTGGGAGGCGCCCCCGCCATGCAAACACACATCGCTGTACTTTGAGGGGCCCTGTGCCAGTGCCAATGCGAACGAGTGGGCCCCCCTGCTTGCTCAGGATCACAGCACTTGCAACGTTGAAATACTTACCTTTCCCTGCAACACCGCCGTGACGTAGTCCGCATTTCCTGGGCCCACGAAAAACTTGAGCCGGCCCTACTCCCCCCACAACTTTTGCCAAATGACCCCCAATTCCCTATGCCCAACTATTATTATAAAGTTAATTAAGATTGACAAGCTTCAGAAACAAGAATGGATGTTTTTGGCATTAAAATGGGCACTGTAGGTGTTTTCCTGGCCTCCACTCACTGCCGACTATGCTTCCCCATTGACTTGCATTGGGTTTCGTGTTTCGGTCGATCCCCGACTTTTAGCGATAATCGGCCGACTGCACTCGACTCGACTCTGGACAAAATCGGGTTTCACAAAACCCGACTCGATCTTAAAAAAATGAAAGTCGCTCAACTCTACTTATAACTCCCTAACAAAAAAAAAAATGTTGCATCCAAAATTGTGCTGATCTAAAGTAGACATGTGGGAAATGTTATTTATTAACTATTTTTTGTGACATATCTCTCTGATTTAAGGGCATAAAAATACAAAGTTTGAAAATTGCTAAATTTTAAAAATTTTCACCATATTTCCGTTTTTTTCATAAATAATCGCAAGTAATATCGAAGAAATGTTACCACTAGGGTTGAGCGAAACGGGTCGTTCATTTTCAAAAGTCGCCGACTTTTGGCTAAGTCGGCGTCTCATGAAACCCGATCCGACCCCTGTGCTTGTCGGCCATGCGGTACGCGACTTTCGCGCCAAAGTCGCGTTTCAATGACGCGAAAAGCGCCATTTCTCAGCCAATGAAGGTGAACGCAGAGTGTGGGCAGCGTGATGACATAGGTCCTGGTCCCCACCATCTTAGAGAAGGGCATTGCAGTGATTGGCTTGCTGTCTGCGGCGTCACAGGGGCTATAAAGGGGCGTTCCCGCCGACCGCCATCTCACTGCTGCTGATCTGAGCTTAGGGAGAACTTGCTGTCGCTTCGTCAGAAGCAGGGAGAGCGTTAGGCAGGGTCCACTAACCACCAAACCGCTTGTGCTGTAGCGATTTCCACTGTCCAACACCACCTTCGGTGTGCAGGGACAGTGGAAGCTACATTTATTTTTTTTTTCTCTCAGCGCTGTAGCTCATTGGGCTGCCCTAGAAGGCTCCGTGATAGCTGTATTGCTGTGTGTACGCCACTGTGGAAACCAACTGCTTTTTTCAAAGCACATATCCTCTTGTTCCTTCCTTTCTGCACAGCTATCTTTTTTGTTTGTCCACACTTTTTATTTAATTTGTGCATCAGTCCACTCCTGTTGCTGCCTGCCATACCTGGCTGAGATTACTGCAGGGAGATAGTAATTGTAGGACAGTCCCTGTTTTTTTTTTTTTTTTTGTGTGGGAGATTAAGATTTGCATTTCTGCTAGAGTGCCATCCCTGTGTGTGCCATCTCTCACTGAGTGGGCCATAGAAAGCCTATTTATTTTTTTCCTTGATTTGGGTTCGAAAATCTACCTTAAAAAAAAACACTACATCAATTAGTGGGAGAAAAATATTGGCCTCAGTCAGGGCTTGTGTGCCACTCCTGTGTGTGCCATCTCTCATTCAGTGGGCCATAGAAAGCCTTTTTATTTTTTTATTTTTTTTATTATTTGGTTTCTAAAGTCTCCCTTTAAAAAAAAAAAAATTAAATAAAAAAACAGTGGGAGATTAATATTGCCCTTTCAGCTTGTGTGCCAGTCTTGACTCCTGGGTGTGCCACCTCTCTCTCTCAAATTGTGGGCCATAGAAAGCCTATTTATTTTTTTCCTTGATTTGGGTTCGAAAATCTACCTTAAAAAAAAACACTACATCAATCAGTGGGAGAAAAATATTGGCCTCAGTCAGGGCTTGTGTGCCACTCCTGTGTGTGCCATCTCTCACTTAGTGGGCCATAGAAAGCCTATTTATTTTTTCCTTGATTTGGGTTTGAAAATCTACCTTAAAAAAAAACACTACATCAATCAGTGGGAGAAAAATATTGGCCTCAGTCAGGGCTTGTGTGCCACTCCTGTGTGTGCAATCTCTCACTTAGTGGGCCATAGAAAGCCTATTTATTTTTTTCCTTGATTTGGGTTCTAAAATCTACCTCAACAAAAACACAATACATCAATCAGTGGGAGAAAAATATTGGCCTCAGTCAGGGCTTGTGTGCCACTCCTGTGTGTGCCATCTCTCACTTAGTGGGCCATAGAAAGCCTATTTATTTTTTTCCTTGATTTGGGTTCGAAAATCTACCTTAAAAAAAAAACACTACATCAATCAGTGGGAGAAAAATATTGGCCTCAGTCAGGGCTTGTGTGCCACTCCTGTGTGTGCAATCTCTCACTTAGTGGGCCATAGAAAGCCTATTTATTTTTTTCCTTGATTTGGGTTCTAAAATCTACCTCAACAAAAAAACACTATATCAATCAGTGGGAGAAAAATATTGGCCTCAGTCAGGGCTTGTGTGCCACTCCTGGGTGTGCCACCTCTCTGTCTCAAATTGTGGGCCATAGAAAGCCTATTTATTTTTTTCCTTGATTTGGGTTCGAAAATCTACCTCAACAAAAAAACACTACATCAATCAGTGGGAGAAAAATATTGGCCTCAGTCAGGGCTTGTGTGCCACCTCTCATTCAGTGGGCCATAGAAAGCCTTTTTTTTTTTTTTTATTATTTGGTTTCTAAAGTCTCCCTTAAAGGGAACCTGTCACCCCCAAAATGGCTGGTGAGGTAAGCTCACCGGCATCAGGGGCTTATCTACAGCATTCTGTAATGCTGTAGATAAGCCGCCGATGTTACCTGAAAGAGGAGAAAAAGACGTTAGATTATACTCACCCAGGGGCGGTCCCGCTCTGGTCCGCGTCCGACGGGTGTCTCCGGTCCGCTCCGGCGCCTCCCATCTTCGTTCCATGACGTCCTCTTCGGGTCTTCGCGCCGCGGCTCCGGCGCAGGCGTACTTTGTCTGCCCTATTGAGGGCAGAGCAAAGTACTGCATTGCGCAGGCGCCGGGCTTCTCTGACCTTTCCGGCGCCTGCGCACTGCAGTACTTTGTCTTTCAGCTTTGCCCTTTCAGCTTGTGTGCCAGTCTTGACTCCTGGGTGTGCCACCTCTCTCTCTCAAATTGTGGGCCATAGAAAGCCTATTTATTTTTTTTATTTTTTTTATTATTTGGTTTCTAAATTGTCCCTGAAAAAAACATTTTATCTTATTTGGTTTCTAAAGTCTCCCTGAGAAAACAAAAAAAAAAAAATAGGTGGGAGATTAATATTGACATTTGTGCTTGAGTGACAGTCCTGCGTGTGTGTCATCTCTGTGATTTGGTGCCACAGAAAACAGAGTGTGTAACATTGTGCCTGATTTTCCTTGTGGTCTCACCAACCTGTTAAGGGATATAGAAATCATACTGAAGTTATAGCTCACCGTGTAAGTTGTTTGACAGCAACAAATAAAGTTACTTTGGTTAAGTTTTTAAAACAATGAGGAAGTCTGGTGCAAGAGGTCGTGGCCGTGGGCGTTCATTGTCAGCTGGTAATGATGGTAGTGGTAGTGGAGCATCAGGTGGTCGTGGGGATCAAAATATTCCACCTAAGTCTGGAGCTGTGGAGCCAGTTTCGTCGTCTGGCTACACAAGGCCTCGAAAGCTTTCTTTTCTGGGAGTAGGAAAACCGCTTTTAAAGCCGGAGCAGCAACAGCAAGTTTTGGCTTACATTGCAGACTCAGCCTCTAGCTCTTTTGCCTCCTCTTCTGAAACTGGTAAATGTAAAAGCAGCGCGTCGCTTGTGGATGTTCACGGTCAGGGACAAGTCGCTTCCTTGTCCTCCTCAGCAAAAACTACAACAAGAGAGAAGGATGCAGCAGGCGACACAACGGGTTACTCCATGGAGCTCTTTACACATACCATCCCTGGCTTAGAAAGTGAAACACTTAACAGGCCATGCCCATTACAAGTAGATTCTGACATGGAGTGCACTGATGCACAGCCACAGCCAGAGTACTATGCTGCTCCTTTGACTCAGACCACCACATTGCCCTCTCAGGGTACTGATCCACAATCAGACCCTGATGAGACTATGTTGCCCCGCCACGAACGCTATACCACCGACCGACACAGTGACAGACGAAGTTGCACACGAGCTCGAAGAGGAGGTAATAGATGACCCGGTTGTTGACCCCGATTGGCAGCCATTGGGGGAACAGGGTGCAGGCGGCAGTAGTTCAGAAGCGGAGGTGGAGGAGGGGCCGCAGCAGGCATCAACATCGCAACAGGTTCCATCTGCCGGGCCCGTATCTGGCCCAAAACGCGTGTCAAAGCCAAAACCTGTTGGAGGACAGCGTGGCCATCCGGTTAAAGCTCAGTCTGCAATCCCTGAAAAGGGATCCGATGCTAGGAAGAGTGCAGTCTGGCATTTTTTTAAACAACATCCAATTGATCAGCGCAAAGTCATCTGTCAAAAATGTTCAACTAGCTTAAGCAGAGGTCAGAATCTGAAAAGTCTCAATACTAGTTGCATGCATAGACACTTAACCACCATGCATTTTCAAGCCTGGACTAACTACCAAACGTCCCTTAAGGTTGTAGCACCCTCGGCCAATGAAGCTAGTCAGCAACGCAACATCCCTTCCATCACTGTAAGGCCACCATTTTCCGCACCACCGGCAGTATCTGTGTAGGTTTCTTTGACAGCCAAAAGCAGTCAGGGTCAGGGAATCACCAGTTTTGTAGGAGGAAATATTGCATCTAGGGCACTGGCGGAAACAATTCCGTCTCCAACCGTCTCTCAGTCTGCCATGTCCACCGGCACACCCGCAAGTTCCACGATCTCCATCTCTCCAGTTCAGCTCACACTACATGAGACTCTGGTTAGAAAAAGGAAGTACTTATCCTCGCATCCGCGTACACAGGGTTTCAACGCCCACATAGCTAGACTAATCTCGTTAGAGATGATGCCCTACCGGTTAGTTGAAAGCGAAGCTTTCAAAGCCCTGATGGAGTACGCTGAACCACGATACGAGCTACCTAGTCGACACTTTTTTTCAAGAAAAGCCATCCCAGCCCTGCACCAGCATGTTAAACAGCGCATCGTCCATGCACTCAGGCAATCTGTGAGTACAAAGGTGCACCTGACTACAGATGCATGGACCAGTAGGCATGGCCAGGGACGTTATGTGTCCATCACGGCACACTGAGTGAATGTGGTGGATGCAGGGTCCACAGGGGACATCAATTTCGGGACAGTTTTGCCTAGCCCACGGTCTAGGAAACAGTTGTCTGTAGGCGTTCGCACCCCCTCCTCCTCCTCGTCCTCCTGCAGAAGCTACAGCTCTTCCACAGACCGCAGTCGGCCAACCACTCCATCGGCAGATGACACTGTTGCACACCAGTTGTCCCATTATGGGCCAGCTACTGGCAAGCGTCAGCAGGCTGTATTGGCTATGAAGTGTTTTGGCGACAACAGACACACCGCGGAAGTTCTGCCCGAGTTCTTGCAACAAGAAACGCAGTCGTGGCTGGGCACAGTAGATCTTGAGGCAGGCAAGGTAGTGAGTGATAACGGAAGGAATTTCATGGCTGCCATCTCCCTTTCCCAACTGAAACACATTCCTTGCCTGGCTCACACCTTAAACCTGGTGGTGCAGTGCTTATTGAAAACTTATCCTGGGTTCTTCGACCTGCTCCTCAAAGTGCGTGGACTTTGCTCACATATCCGACGTTCGCCTGTACACGCCAGCCGTATGCAGACCTATCAGCGGTCTTTGAACCTTCCCCAGCATCGCCTAATCATAGACGTTGCAACAAGGTGGAACTCAACACTGCACATGCTTCAGAGACTGTGCCAACAGAGGTGGGCTGTTATGTTTTTGTGGGAGGATACACATACACGGGCAGGCAGTAGGATGGCAGACATGGAGTTGTCAGGTGTGCAGTGGTCCAAGATACAAGACATGTGTCAAGTCCTTCAGTGTTTTGAGGAATGCACACGGCTGGTTAGTGCAGACAACGCCGTAATAAGCATGAGCATCCCCCTAATGCGTCTGCTGATGCAAAGTTTGACGCACATAAAGGAGCAGGCGTCTGCACCAGAGGAAGAGGAAAGCCTTGATGACAGTCAGCCATTGTTTGGTCAGGGCAGTGTACAGGACGAGGTAGCGGGCGAAGAGGAGGTGGAGGACGAGGAGGATGATGGGGATGAGTATATTTTTAATGCGGAAGCTTTCCCGGGGGCACTGGAAATTGTTTGCGTGGCAAGGCCGGGTTCTGGTTTTTTGAGGGACACAAGTGACGTAGATTTGCCTGAAACTGCCCCTCAACCAATCACAACCGGAGATTTGACAACTGGAACTTTGGCCCACATGGCGGATTATGCCTTACGTATCCTAAAAAGGGACACGCATTACGAAAATGATGAACGATGACGATTACTGGTTGGCCTGCCTCCTTGATCCACGCTATAAAGGCAAATTGCAAAATATTATGCCACATGAGAACTTGGAACTAATATTAGCAACCAAACAATCAACTCTTGTTGACCGTTTGCTTCAGGCATTCCCAGCACACAGCGCACGTGATCGTTCTCACACGAGCTCCAGGGGGCAGCAGACTAGGAGTGTTAGGGGTGCACACATCAGAAGTGGCGTTGGACAGAGGGGTTTTCTGACCAGGTTGTGGAGTGATTTTGCTATGACCGCAGACAGGACAGGTACTGCTGCATCAATTGAAAGTGACAGGAGACAACATTTGTCCAGTATGGTTACTAACTATTTTTCATCCCTTATCGATGTTCTCCCTCAACCGTCATTCCCATTTGATTACTGGGCATCAAAATTAGACACCTGGCCAGAATTGGCAGAATATGCATTGCAGGAGCTTGCTTGCCCGGCAGCAAGTGTCCTATCAGAAAGAGTATTCAGTGCTGCAGGTTCAATATTAACCGAAAAAAGGACTCGTCTGGCTACCCAAAATGTTGACGATCTAACATTCATTAAAATGAACCACAACTGGATTTCGAAATCTTTTGCCCCACCTTGCCCGGCCGACAACTAGCTTTCCTATGAAAAGCTCTTACCTGTGGACTACTGTGAATTACTTTTCTAATGTCTAATTTTCTGCAGCTGATTGTCCAGCCTACGACATGTTTACACCTCACTAAATGGCCAAACTCCCCACACGGGGCCTTGGTATCGCGACTTGGCGCAAGCACCCGTGAGACTGCTGTTTGTCTGAAGAGGTGGGTGTGCTCGCTTTTGGTCGACGGCATTGCTACTGGGTCCCTCATAGTACAATAAAGTGTCTCTGGCGGTGGTGGTGCGCACCCAACGTCAGACACACTGTTGTAACATGAGGGGCCCTGGGCCTGTACCGCCGGCCACAAGAGAGTTCACCCACCCCCAGGTCAAACATTGCTCTACCACTTCCACAGTTATCTCTCACACTTCCACCAATGTTTAGTCTATGCGCTGACATCCTTCCATACCTGCCACTGACAATACCATTGTGTTAACATGTATAATGGTACTTAACATAGTCAGGGGCAGTGTCCTCTATTTACCACAGTAAATACTTTGCGCTAAATTATTAGGTCTGAAACAACGCAGAGGATCCCACCCCTGAACCTAATGATTGCACCCTTTAGTGTTTTTGTTTTGTTTTAATGCGAGACATTCACATTTATTTGTTGTTTTGGACTACTAACTGGCAGACACTCATTACAATCGGCCTCCACTAACCAGACCATTGCTGCCCGTGTACCCCTGGAACCAATTATAAAGTGCCTACAGCCAGCCCATTTTATTATGTTAGGCCTTCGAAGCCTGTCTGCGGTCCCTCCTTCCACTAGGCCTCCACTGACCAGACCACTGCTGCCCGTGTACCCCTGGAACCAATTATAAAGTGCCTACAGCCAGCCCATTTTATTATGTTAGGCCTTGGAAGCCTGTCTGCGGTCTCTCCTTCCACTAGGCCTCCACTGACCAGACCACTGCTGCCCGTGTACCCCTGGAACCAATTATAAAGTGCCTACAGCCAGCCCATTTTATTATGTTAGGCCTTCGAAGCCTGTCTGCGGTCCCTCCTTCTACTAGGCCTCCACTGACCAGACCACTGCTGCCCGTGTACCCCTGGAACCAATTATAAAGTGCCTACAGCCAGCCCATTTTATTATGTTAGGCCTTCGAAGCCTGTCTGCGGTCCCTCCTTCCACTAGGCCTCCACTGACCAGACCACTGCTGCCCGTGTACCCCTGGAACCAATTATAAAGTGCCTACAGCCAGCCCATTTTATTATGTTAGGCCTTCGAAGCCTGTCTGCGGTCCCTCCTTCCACTAGGCCTCCACTGACCAGACCACTGCTGCCCGTGTACCCCTGGAACCAATTATAAAGTGCCTACAGCCAGCCCATTTTATTATGTTAGGCCTTCGAAGCCTGTCTGCGGTCCCTCCTTCCACTAGGCCTCCACTGACCAGACCACTGCTGCCCGTGTACCCCTGGAACCAATTATAAAGTGCCTACAGCCAGCCCATTTTATTATGTTAGGCCTTCGAAGCCTGTCTGCGGTCCCTCCTTCCACTAGGCCTCCACTGACCAGACCACTGCTGCCCGTGTACCCCTGGGAAGCTATTTTACAGTGCATAGAGCCTATTTTTTTTTTTTTATTTAATATTAATGAAGCCAGGATGGACTACGATGTACCACGCTATGAGCTACCCAGTTGACAATTCTTTTGCGAGAAAAGCCATCCCACCCCTCCACCAGCATGTTAAAGACCGCATTGTCCTTGCATTCTGTCAATCTGTGAGTCCAAAGGTACACCTGACAACAGACACATGGACCTGTAGGCATGGCCACGGAAGGTTACGTGTCCTTTGTGGCTCAATGGGTTAATGTATTGGATGCATGGTCCACACAGGGGACAGCCTGCTAAGTCTGTCTGCAGTCCCTAATTCATGTTGTCCTCAACTGAATAAAGCTGAGCTTCTACCTTCTGGTTCTGATTAACTGCTGTTTTAAAAAAAAAAATGGTGGTTCCGGCCTACTAACGGTGTCTGGCCCTGCCTGGTGTTGTCCTCAACTGAATAAAGCTGAGCTTCTACCTTCTGCCTCTTATTAACTGCTGTTTTTTTTAAAAATTGGCTGTTCCGGCCTACTAAAGGTGTCTGCCCCTGCCTGGTGTTGTCCTCAACTGAATAAAGCTGAGCTTCTACCTTCTGCCTCTTATTAACTGCTGTTTTTTTAAAAAATTGGCTGTTCCGGCCTACTAAAGGTGTCTGCCCCTGCCTGGTGTTGTCCTCAACTGAATAAAGCTGAGCTTCTACCTTCTGCCTCTTATTAACTGCTTTTTTAAAAAAAAATTGGCCACCAGCTACAAAAACTTTCTCCTGCAAGTAGTTGACTGAAAGGTTTTTTTCCATTGAAAACACAGATATGGCATCCACCGAGTGTTGTCCTGTCGCGTCTTCTTTATATTATTGCCAAGAAGCTGCAACTGAATAAAGCTGTGCTTCAACCTTCTGTTCCAAATTACGATTTTTAAAAATGAAATTGGCTGTTCCGGCCTACTAAAGGTGTCTGCCCCTGCCTGGTGTTGTCCTCAACTGAATAAAGCTGAGCAGGGGCGGACACAGACTGCAGAGGGCCCCTGTGCAAGAAATTTTCCTGGGCCCCCCCCCCCCCATACTGCAACAAAGTTATGTAAACATATAGGTTGTAATATTTATTATCTGTTTAGAACAACTATCAAATCTAAATAATAAATTCACGTTCAATATTTCACAACTGAATATAACACAAAGCAGTCATGCAATTGATGTCATATCTGGCCCCATAGATGCTCCATATAATGCTGTGCCTGTGCCGCCACATATAATGCTCCATACAATTCATTATAGCCCCATAGATCCTCCATATAACGCTGTGCCTGTGCCGCCACATATAATGCTCCATACAATTCATTATGGCCCCATAGATGCTCCATATAACGCTGTGCCTGTGCCGCCACATATAATGCTCCATACAATTCATTATGGCCCCATAGATGCTCCATATAACACTGTGCCTGTGCCGCCACATATAATGCTCCATACAATTCATTATGGCCCCATAGATGCTCCATATAACGCTGTGCCTGTGCCGCCACATATAATGCTCCATACAATTCATTATGGCCCCATAGATGCTCCATATAACGCTGTGCCTGTGCCGCCACATATAATGCTCCATACAATTCATTATGGCCCCATAGATGCTCCATATAACGCTGTGCCTGTGCCGCCACATATAATGCTCCATACAATTCATTATTACCCCATAGATGCTCCATATAACGCTGTGCCTGTGCCGCCACATATAATGCTCCATACAATTCATTATGGCCCCATAGATGCTCCATATAACGCTGTGCCTGTGCCGCCACATATAATGCTCCATACAATTCATTATGGCCCCATAGATGCTCCATATAACGCTGTGCCTGTGCCGCCACATATAATGCTCCATACAATTCATTATGGCCCCATAGATGCTCCATCCATAATATGGATGGAGCATCTATGGGGCCATAATGAGTAATGGAGCATTATATGTGGTGGCACAGCTTTATATGGACTCCCTCCCTATAAAGCTGTGCCGCCAGATATAATGCTCCAATTCATTATGGCCCCCATAGATAGATAGATGCTGAGTGTCTGATGCTCCATATATAACGCCTGTGCCGCTCAATTCATTATGGCCCCGGGCCCGGCCCCCAGGGCCCCATAGATAGATGCTGAGTGAGTGATGCTGCTCCGTCCATATATAACGCCTGTGCCGCCGGCGCCACATATAAATGCTGCAATTAAAAAAAAAAGACATACTCAGTCACCTCGGCTCGACTCTCGTCTCTGCCCGCCCGCTGGTCCTCACCGTCCCGTCTCTCCGCACTGACTGATCAGGCAGAGGGCGGCGCGCACACTATACGTCATCCGCGTGCCCTCTGACCTGAACAGTCAGAGCGCAGAGACGGGACGGGATTGGAAGATGGAGCGGCGCAAGGATCGTGGACAGGTAAATATACTCACCTCCTGCTCCTGGCTCCTTCTCCCAGACCCGGACTGTGGACAGGTCATGGTCTCCGCAGACTCCGGGCAGTGGCGGGCGCCGGGCATGGCAGCTTCTGAGGCTGCTCCAGCGGTCATGTCACTCGCTGGGTACCGCGGCGCCGGCCCGGCGCTCATTACAGCAGGAAATTCAGGAATGATGATCCACGCGTCGCAGCGGCAGGCAGGCTGCAGTGCAGCAGCACACTGAGTCACGACTCACGAGGAGTCACAACAATTGTCGATTGCCGACGTGCCGTGCATGTCCGTCGGGTCGGGCCCCCTCCCCGCTCTGGGCCCCGGTGCGGCTGCACCGGTTGAACCGGCGGTATGTCCGCCCCTGAAGCTGAGCTTCTACCTTCTGGCTCTTATTAACTGCTGTTTTTTAAAAAATTGGCTGTTCCGGCCTACTAACGGTGTCTGCCCCTCCCTGGTGTTGTCCTCAACTGAACAAAGTTGAGCTTCCACATTCTGGCTTTCGGCCTATACTATCAGATATTAAACTGCATTTGGCCTACTAGTGTGGTTAGGCCCTTGAAACAGTGTCTGCTGCTCCTGGGTTTGCTACTCCACTTAACAAAGCAATGCCGCCTGTTTAGTCCTGTTACCAATTTTGAACTGCATTTAGCCTACTTTATTCTTTGGCCCTATATCTGTTTCCTCCTCATCCTGCCCATTGCCCAGCCACTGCTAGATGAGTCTGCTGGTACATTGACCTAGACCACTACATTCCCCTTGCACTTTACACAGCCAGAATCTGACCCTGCAGAAAGTAAGGTTCCCCTTCCCGCATGTTATACCACCTTACACAGGGACAAAGAGGAAGGTGCAGATGAAAGTGCAGGTTCCTTCATCAGGTGGGGGGGGCATACTCGTTGGCGACGTCACTGGCACAGGGCCCCTCAGAGTACGCAAAAGTGTCGCTGCTGGTGGGAGGCGCCCCCGCCATGCAAACACACCGCCGTACTTTGAGGGGCCCTGTGCCAGTGCCAATGCGAACGAGTGGGCCCCCCCTGCTTGCTCAGGATCACAGCACTTGCAACGTTGAAATACTTACCTCTCCCTGCAACACCGCCGTGACGTAGTCCGCATTTCCTGGGCCAACGAAAAACTTGAGCCAGCCCTACTCCCCCCACAACTTTTCCCAAATGACCCCCAATTTCCTATGCCCAACTATTATTATAAAGTTAATTAAGATTGACAAGCTTCAGAAACAAGAATGGATGTTTTTGGCATTAAAATGGGCACTGTAGGTGTTTTCCTGGCCTCCACTCACTGCCGACTATGCTTCCCCATTGACTTGCATTGGGTTTCATGTTTCGGTCGATCCCCGACTTTTAGCGATAATCGGCCGACTGCACTCGACTCGACTCTGGACAAAGTCGGGTTTCACAAAACCCAACTCGATCTTAAAAAAATGAAAGTCGCTCAACCCTAGTTACCACTAACATTAAGTACAATATGTCACGAAAAAACAAATCTCAGAATCAGCAGGATCTGTTAAAGCATTCCAGAGTAATAACCTCATAAAGTGACAGTGGTCAGAATTGTAAAAATTGGCTCGGTCATTAAGTACCAAATTGGCTCTGTCACTAAGGGGTTAAGATTAAGATTATTGTACTTGTTTTTATTATGTATACCCCTCCTCACATGTAAAGCGCCATGGAATAAATGGCGCTATAATAATAATAATAATATTCACAGCTTTTCCTGCAGTTTCACACAGATCCACCAGGGGGCTGTTTTAGACATTTTAGACCCACTACTTCGTAATTTAACTGCATAAAGCAGGCATCAGCGCCACCTAGTGGCCTACAAATATATTGTATGAGAATGAACGATAGTTTTAATTTTAGCATTTTTTTCATAAACAGCTTTAAGAAAATAAAGTACACAAAGCAAAAAAAAAAGTTTATTTTCCATTCTACTGGGGTAGAATATTATGTTTAAGTTTCAGTATTGAATGAGTGAAACCATACAACGAAGGATATTTGCCATGTGCATGGAGCAGCCCTGGTACTCCAGATAAAAAAAGTGATTTAGTATTCAAATAAAATATGTTTTAATAATATATTCAAAAATGTATACTATAACACAGCTCATTTGTTTTTCGATATAACCAAATTGCTCACCGTCTGTTCTTTTCTTTTAAATTTGTGTTTTTTAGTACGGTGACGATGAACGCTCACGAGATTTTGTTTATTGGGAGCACAGGTATGTTTGTATAACCGACAGCTACAACTAAGAATACATGATGGTGATCGAAATGCGTCAGTTAAGCTGTATTTGGCCATCTTGGATTTTTAAATATGTATCTAAATTAAGGTGATAAATCTTGACTGCAATAATGGAGCACATTTTTCTTATAGGAGCATACATATACACCTAAGCATTGAAATTGCAACATTAACAAGGACCTTTTGTGGAATTATGGAAACCCCAGGGTTGATAGACATGTTAAATGATATGCAAGTGATGAAAACATGGAAACACTTTCAAAACTTTCAATTTATTCAATCTCAAAGTATGAGCGTTCTACACAGAAATCCCAGCATTTCCATACCTTGACTACTATAAATGGTGTTATTAATGTTTGCCTGAGAAATGTTCTGACATGCTGAATGCACTTAGACAAATCTTCAAGATCTGCTTCTGGCAGCAAAAATTGCCGACCAATGAGGTCCCAGATATGCTCGATGGGAGACAAGTCCAGAGATGCTGGAGGTCATGGTAGCAATAGCACGTTTAGACTATGCAGGCAGCTCACAGTAACACAAGCTACATGCGGCCTGGCGTTGTCATGCTGAAAAACAGCTCCTGGGACAGTTTAGAAGATTGGACGTGCCACTGGTTCTACAATCCAGTAAGTATAATGCTAGACAAGAAAGATCTAGCTACTGTACGATATGCCACCTCACACCATAATCCTGGGTGTAGGACTGGTGTGACATTCCCTCATGAAGGCCTCTTCATGGCGTTGCCCACGTGGTCAAATTAAAAGAATGGTGCATAGTGATCCATTCTACACTTCAATCAAAATGAGACATCACATATGGAGCCTAATATATCAATGTCTACACAAGCTATCAAAAGGCATTAGCACAACACAGGACTATGAGCCAGACATCCAAGCTTTATCTTCCTTTGACCGCACGCCACGCCATTATTATATATATATATATATATATATATATATATATATATATATATATATATATATATATATATATATATATGTGCTGAGCAAGACACCAATGGAGGTTTACTCATCAGCAATGAGTTCCGCTTTTGTCTTGGATGCAATTATAGCTAGAGGTAGGTCTGGAGACCATGGGGGCAACGCAACAAAGAGGTCTTTACAAAGGAATGTTAAAAGTGTGCCAGGAGCCATGTCTCGTTGTACTGTGCCAAGTCACATGATGCTTGTGATACCATAAGCAGCCTGCAAGGCCTAAATATGCAGCTTCTTTGGACTTGTCACCCATTGAGCACATCTGGGACATCATTGATCAGCAATTGTTGAGGAAGTGTAACGTCTGCCTGAGGTCACAAACTCAAAAGGCTGCTGTCACGACTCAGATGTCGGGTGACCGGGACTAGGGGATCCTTCCTTGTTCCTAACACTAGGGGGTGCCCTATCTTGCCCTATTCCCTGGGATACTTCTGAAGGTGAAAATGCCGAAGCTGCCACCCTTGCCTTAACTCCTGAATCAGCCTTCCACCTGTTCCCCACCCAGGGAAGAGGGGAGCTGCCGCACACCTCAGTACACCAATCTGGCGAACAAGACAAAACAAACAAGGGCAACTGACAATACCAGGCATACAAATAGTCACTGACATATTACAGAGGAATGCATCGTGGAGCGGAGTAAGAGGAGGGAAGGGAATTATCACACAAATCCACGCAATAGTCTCAGATAATGCCTCCAAACTTCATCTTATAACTAAAACACCTCTCCTCCAAGCCATGCAGCATAAGCTATCTCTGACAATGTGTTTCAATCCGGACCCAGATTATATAGGGGATAGGATTGGCTAACTGAGCTCAGTCTGAGAGCTCAGACTCCAAGAGCTTTCAACATGGCCGATTAACCCCTGTTCCGCTTAAAGAAATAAACACCAGTTAAAAAGGTGAAGTGCTTCTTTTCAGAGCAGGAATAGGAGCAATCAGACACTGCGGTCTTCTGGCTCCACTCTGTTGAATCCACAATGGTTTCCAACAAATACAAATTTATTTAACAGGTTTACAGGGTCAAAGCATTTCAAGATCACGCAGGACCTATTCATCAGGACAGAAACTTCTGTCAGACCACTCTGTGAACAGCCAGCTTCTTTAGCAATGACCTTTCGTGGCTTACCCTCCTTGTGGAGTGTGTCAATGACTGCCTTCTGGACATCTGTCAAGTCAGCAGTCTTCCCCATGATTGTGGAGCCTACTGAAAGACTAAGGGATCTTTTTAAATGCTTAGGAAGCCTTTGCAGGTGTTTTTTGTTAATTATTCTAATTTACTGATAATGACTTTTTGGTTTTCTTTGGCTGTAAGCCATAATCATCAACATTAACAGAAATAGACACTTGAAATAGATCACTCTGTTTGTAATGACTATATAATATATAAGATTCACTTTTTGTATTGACATAAATTAACTTTGAGATTATTCTAATTTCATGAGAAGCACTTGTATCACACTTACAAACCCACGCAACAGTCACAAATAACTCCTCCAAACTACTTCTCATAATAAGCACCAAAATACATCTCCAAGCAGCATGAGCTAGCTCGGACGATGTGTTTGAATCAGGACCCAGATTATATAGGGGTTAGGAGTGGCTAACCAAGAGCAGCTGAAAGTCCGACTCCCAGAGCTTCCAACATGGCCAATTAACCCCTGTTCTGCCAAAATAAACACCATTTAAAAAGAAGGCAAAGTGCTTCTTTTCAGCGCAGGAGTAAGAGCAATCAGATGCTGAGGTCTTCTGGCTTCTTTCTGTTGTGGTAATCCCATGACAGCTGCCTCCGACAGACTTGTCAAAAGCCACTCCATCTGGCACACTCCAGGGAAATTCCAATACCCTTTAACCCCTGTAGAAGGATCTGTTTTTACAGTAGGACCCAGTGGAATTCTACCATGGAAGGGCTGCTGTCTGAAGGTAGGAATGGTTAAGCAAAGTAAGAGCTGAGTGGTCACATTAAGGCTGCTTTCACACTAGCGTCGGCCCGACATGCGTTGTGAAAATAATGCCCGATGTGGGCAGCGGAAGCAGTCTTACGACGCTTCCGCTGCCCTGTTGTAAGGTCCGGGGAGGAGGGGATGGAGTTTCGGCCGCGCATGCGCGGTCGAAAATGGCTGACACGACGCGCAAAAAAAGTTACATGTAACGCTTTTTTGTGCCGACGATCCGCCAAAACACGACGCAACCGTCGCACGACGGTTGCGACGTGTGGCGATACGTCGCAATGCGTCGGTAATTTGAGTCTATGGGGGAAAAACGCATCCTGCTGGCAACTTTGCAGGATGCGTTTTTTCTCCTAAACGACGCATTGCATATTCAAAACGCTAGTGTGAAAGTAGCCCAAGAACAAAATCGGGACTGGTAAGAATAGTTAGAAATAAGTTGGGGTCAAAACAGGAATACAGTAAACCAAAAAAGGAGCAGAAGATGCACACCTAGCGAGGGAAACGCTAAACTGTATCTGGCAGCTTGACTTAATATCACAGAAGGACAGAATGTGTCTCAGATCAACGTGACATTAAGTACTCACCGGCCCATTGCGGTTTAGAAAGGATTCATTGATCAATGCGCAGATGCGCCCGACGTCTGCGCTGCACCCTCCCTGTAGCGTCGCGGGCATGGACGTGTTGCCATGGAAATCTGAAGCGATGACGCACGTCCTCCTTCCCATCGTTCATGTCGCACGCCAGCCAGCATCGCCGTGGGGCATCACACAAGGCTGCGCGCCAATTAGCTGATTGACCCTCACCCTCCTATACATACACCCTTGACCCTTACCTTTTAACCACGCCTCCTGACGAAGCCGAAGGTGGTGAAACGCGCATCGAGGCTCTTGCGTGTCTCACCGGCGACCCAGCACAAGGTAGTCACCATGTCTCAAGGTAAATAACTATGTGTGAACCCAGTTTTTTCCCTTTATTGTGGATAGATCAGCTCACCTACCATACATTCTTCATTGGGTCATGATTGAGAGCAATCAGGAACTATAGGTGTAGACTATAACTGTCCTGCGCATAAGCTCCCTAGTATTTAGATGTAGAATTATTCCAGGTACAGCTTCTAATCGGACCTTGTGACTTGTTTAATATGGGGTAATAGATCTACCTACTGGTCATTGACTGCCCTGTGCTGTAGCGCCATTTTTAGACATGACTTTTTCTAATTGGTATCATACTTACCAACTTATGTTACAGACAATCTTTTAGCTGCTTCTTACATATGAATGCCTTTGTTGTTTTCGGTTTGTTAAATATGTGCAATAAAATTTATATTTTTTCATTAATTAACCCCTTAATTTTTTATTGAGATCTCTAGTTTATATACTTACTTTAGACATGGTCCGTTGATATAGTGGGATATTCACATAATAGAGACTCAAGTTTCTGATTTTTGGTGGAATACATCTGGCAGCTTCCAGCTGGTTCTGACATTTCCACTACCCTCAGCGCCACCCGCAGAGTGAATAAATCAGAGCCTGGTGACAGAAGCAGTAGTCACAGGAGCAGATTCTGGTGGAGATGTCACAGTACCCCTCCTTTAATGAAGGGTTTCTGAATGCTTAAAACAAGGTTTATTAGGAATCCCAAGATGAAACTTCCCTATCAGATTTTTGGCGTGGATGTTATTGGCCGAGACCCAGAATTTCTCTTGTGGGCTATAACCCTTCCAAAGCAATAGATATTGTACAGACGCTCTTACGATACGAGAATCCAGGATCCTCTGCACCTAATACTCAGTTTCCTTTAAAGGGAACCTGTCACCTCAAATTGGCGGATATTAAAATGATTGGTTACCGGTCCGATAGGCGGCGTTATCCTCTTCATTTCCACCCCGTCCGTCAATGTTTTCCGCAATAATTTAGAGAATTAGAGCATGCGTGCGCCATAGTTGGTGCATGCTCCATGCAGTCTTCGGTGGCGCACGCGCAGTATGCTTTGCCCGGACGTATTTCGGTGTGTTCCGGGACATAGTGCGCGGGTGCATGCGCAGTAATGCTTTTTGGCTTTGCCCGCAGTAGGGCAAAGCATACTGCGTGTGCGCCACCTAAGACTGCATGGCGCACGCGGCAACTATGGCGCATGCATACTCTTATTCCCTAAAATATTGCGAAAAACAGGGACGGACGGGGTGGAGAAATGAAGAGGATACGCCGCCCATCGGACCGGTAACAAATCATTTTAATATCCCGCCAATTTGAGGTGACGGGTTCCCTTTAACTAGAACAGGAGGAAGCTTTCCAACTTGGTGAACCAGGGAACAAAATGGCTTGATGAGTGACATAAAAAATACATTGTGTATCTTAAAAGATAGAGAAAGCTTTCAGATGGAAAGCTGCAGGGTTAATGAGTCTGACCTTGATTATCTCATAAGGACCAATAACTCTGGGATTCTGCTTGGCAGAAGGAATCATAAGCTTAATATTCTTCGTGGAAAACCATACCTTGTACCCAACCCTAAAGTTTGGGCCTCTAGAACGTTTCTTATTAGCAGGTCTGACCACCCTGTGTCCTCTTCAAGCTCTCTCTTACTTCAGACAAGTTAATTTATCCACAGATTTTTTATCCTCTGCAGTATCCATCACAGTGGTTGAAAAGCAAACAAAATGAGGATGCAATCCAATATTATAGATAAATTGAGTAGTTTTAATAATTTCTTGATATTGATTGAAGACACACCTACCCAGGGAAAACACTAAACTACAGATGCTTCTCACAAAATTAGAAGGCAGTCATGTTGACACTCCACAAGGAGGGTAAGCCACAAAAGGTCACTGCTAAAGAAGCTGGCTGTTCAGCCTTGAAAGGATTGTTAAGAAAAGGACATTCGAAAATTTTGGTTAGATTCTCAAGGAGTGGACTGCTGCTGGAATCATTGCTTGAAGTGCCACCACAGACATATCCAGGACATGAGCTACAAGTATCGCATTTTTTGTGTCAAGCCACTCAAGACCAATAGACAACACACCAGAAGCATCTTACCCTGGGCCAAGGAGAAAAAGAACTGGACTGTTGCTCAGTGGTCCAAGGTGGTGTTTTCAGATGAAAGTAAATTTAGCATTTCATTTGGAAATCAAGGTCCCAGAGTCTGGAGGAAGAGTGGAGAGGCCACAATCCAAGCTGCTTGAGGTCTAGTGTGAAGTGTCCTTAATCAGTGATGGTTTGGGGAGCCATGTCATCTACTGGTGTAGATCCACTGTTTTATCAAGACCAAAGTCAGTACAGCTGTCTACCAGGAAATTTTAGAGCACTTCATGCTTCCCTATATGGACAAGCTTTTTGAAGATGGAAATGTAATTCTCCAGCAGGACTTGGCACCTGTCCACACTGCCAAAAGTACCAATACCTGGTTTAAAAACAACAGTATCACTGTTTGGCCAGCAAATTCGCTTGACCTTAACCCTATAGACAATCTATGGGGAATTGTCAAGAGGAAAATGGGAGACACTAGACCCAACAATGTAGATGAGCTGAAGGCTGCTACCAAAACAACCTGGGCTTCCATAACTCCTCAGCAGTGTTACAGGCTGATCGCCTCCATGCCACGCCGCATTGATGCAGTAATTGATGCAAAAGGAGCCTTGACCAATTATTGAGTGCATTTACTGAGCATACATTTCAGTAGGCCAACATTTCAGATTTTAAAATCATTTTTCAAGCTGGTGTTATAAAGTATTCTAATTTACTGAGATAATGACTTTTGGGTTTTCATTGGCTTCAAGCCATAAACATCAACAATAACAGAAAAACACTTGAAATAGATCACTCTGTTTGTAATGACTGAATATAATACATGGAGTTTCATTTTGTATTGAAGAACTGAAATACAGTTATATGAAAAAGTTTGGGCGCCCCTATTAATCTTAAGCTTAATGTTTTATAAAAAAATTTTTATTTGCAACAGCTATTTCAGTTTCATATATCTAATAACTGTTGGACACAGTAATGTTTCTGCCTTAAAATAAGGTTTATTGTACTAACAGAAAATGTGCAATCTGCATTCAAACAAAATTTGACAGGTGCATAAGTATGGGAACCTCACCAGAAAAGTTACATTAATATTTAGTAGATCCTCCTTTTGCAAAAATAACAGCCTCTAGTCGCTTCCTGTAGCTTTTAATGAGTTCCTGGATGAAGGTATTTTTGACCATTCCTCTTTACAAAACAATTCCAGTTCAGTTAAGTTTGATGGTCGCCGAGCATGGACAGCCCTCTTCAAATGATCCCACAGATGTTCAATGATATTCAGGTCTGGGTACTGGGATGGCCATTCCAGAACAGTGTAATTGTTCCTCTGCATGAATGCCTGAGTAGATTTGGAGCGGTGTTTTGGATCATTGTCTTGCTGAAAGATCCATCCCCTGCGTAACCAACTTTGTCACTGATTCATGAACATTATTGTCAAAAATCTGCTGATACTGAGAGGAATCCATGCGTCCCTCAACTTTAACAAGATTCCCGGTGCCGGCATTGGCCACACAGCCCCAAAGCATGATGGAACCTCCACCAAATTTTACTGTGGGTAGCGAATGTTTTTCTTGGAATGCTGTGTTTTTTTGCCACCATGCATAACGCCTTTTTGGATGACCAAACAACTCAATCGGTTTCATCAGTCCACAGGACCTTCTTCCAAAAAGAAATTGGCTTCTCCAAATGTGCTTTTGCATACCTCAGCCGACTGTTTGTGGCGTGCTTGCAGAAACGGCTTCTTATGCATCACTCTCCCCCATACAGCTTCTCCTTGTGCAAAGTGCGTTGTATAGTTGACCGATGCACAGTGACACCATCTGCAGCAAGATGATGCTGCAGCTCTCTGGAGGTTGTCTGAGGAATGTCCTTGACTGATCTCACCATTCTTCTTCTCTGCCTTTCTGATGTTTATCTTGGCCTGCCACTTCTGGCCTTAACAAGAACTGTACCTGTGTTCTTCCATTTCCTTACTATGTTCTTCACAGTGGAAATTGACAGGTTAAATCTCTGAGACAGCATTTTGTATCCTTCCCCTGAACAACTATGTTGAATAATCTTTGTTTTCAGATCATTTGACAGTTGTTTTGAGGAGCCCATGACGCCACTCTTCAGAGGAGATTCAAACAGGAGAACAACTTGCAAGTGGCCACTTTAAGAAGCTTTTCTCATGATTGCATACACCTGGCTATGAAGTTCAAAGCTCAATGAGGTTACAAAACCAAAAAAAGTGCTTGAGTAAGTCAGTAAAAAGTAGGTAGGAGTATTTAAAACAAGAAAATGATAAGGGTGCCCATACTTATGCACCTGTCAAATTTTGTTTGAATGCAGATTGCACATGTTCTGTTAGTACAATAAACCTCATTTCAAGGCAGAAACATTACTGTGTCCAACAGTTATTAGATATATGAAACTGAAATAGCTGTTGCAAAAAAATTTTTTTTTATAAAACATTAAGCTTAAGATTAATAGGGGTGCCCAAACTTTTTCATATAAATGTAAATTACCTTTTTGATATTCTGATTTTGTGAGAAGCACCTGTATATCTGGCAGCTTCCAGCAGCAAGCTGGAAGGCTTACTTACTAGGGTGTGGTGCTCTCCATTTGGTTGGAGCAGGGAGAAAATAAATTCAGCTGGACAACACACCCTGCCAGACTGGACGGCACTCTATCCTCAGTGGCTGGACAGAGCCTGCCGTCCTCCTCTATCACCAGCGCTGCTGGCAGAGAGAATACTGCAGCGCCTGGCGACAGAAGCAGATTCTGGTGGAGACGTGACAGGGAGCTGCCAGCCACAAATCTTGATGATTTCCCCAAGTGCATTCAACAGCAGAACATTCCTCTGACAACCATTAATAATCACATGGATAGCAACCAGTGTGTTTAAGTGCATTTATTTCTACATGTGGCACTCATACTCGACACTGAATTAATCGATATGTTTTGAAAATTTTGTTTCCATTTTCTTATGTTAATACATTTATTATGCCTATCCATCCTGTCATTTCAATAACTAGACAACTTTTCCTTCATGGTGTTGCAATTTCAATGCTGAGTATATAAGGGAAATTCTTCCAGTTTAAAAAGGTAATCTGTCAGAATTATCAACCCTCCTAAACCGGCTTAAAAGGATTGATAATACTGACAGATTCCCTGTAATTCCAGAGGATTAAAATCGGTTTTCAATATGTGATTATAAAATGGGTACATAGGGTTGTGGGACCTATGCTAAAGCTTTATTTCGTTCTACAGTCATGGGCTAAAGCTTTGAGACTGACAATTTTTTATTTTTTTTTACAAGGTTTGCAAGGTATTTTTATGGCTACTGAAGAACAATTATCAGCATGTTATAAGTTTTTATACTTTTATTGCCAAATACATCAAGGTTTTATAAAGACTCAATATTTACAGTGCTGACCCTTATTTTTCCAGACTTCTGTAATTCACCCTGGCAGATGGGTAAGTCTTGAAAAATAAGGGTCAACGCAGTAAATGTGGAGCCTTTACATAAACTTGATGTATTTGTCAATGAAAGTTTAAAAACTAATGAAATGCTTATCAATTATACTCCAGTACCCATAGAAACATCCGACTAAGGTCTAAAAACAGAAACAGAAAACTTAGTGGAAGGCAAAACTTGTACCCGTCTCATCGCTGTAATCGCTATCCTCCTGTGAAGCTCAGACACAGGTTGGCCTCCATAGGAGACAGATTTTCAGTATATACTGCTATACATTAGTATTGCAGTACATTTGTTGCTGCATAAAAAATAAAAAGGAAGAAAAAAAAGTATATTTGGTATCACCGCATTCATAAAAGTCCAATTTATTACATTATGGAATTAATTAGCTCGAATGGTGTAAATAAAAAAAATACATGCCAGAATTTTTTTTGTCATCTCACCCCAAGAAAATGTGATAGCAATTTCATGTACATACAATACTTTAAAGGGAACCTGTCACCCCCAAAATCGAAGGTGAGCTAAGCCCACCGGCATCAGGGGCTCATCTATAGCATTCTGTAATGCTGTAGATAAGCCCTCAATGTATCCTGAAAGATGAGAAAAAAAGGTTAGATTATACTCATCCAGGGGCGGTCCCACTGCGGTCCGGTCTGATGGGTGCCGCGGTCCGGTCTGATGGGTGCCACGGTCCGGTCCAGCGCCTCCCATCTTCTTATGATGACGTCCTCTTTTCTTCACGCTGCGGCTCCAGCGCAGGCATACTTTGTCTGCCCTGTTAAAGGAAGAGCAAAGTACTGCAGTGCGCAGGTGCCGAGAAAGGTCAAAGAACACTTGCGCCGAAACCACAGCGTGAAGACAAGAAGAGGACATCATCGTAAGAAGATGCGAGGCCCCGGACCAGACCGCGACGCCCATCGGATCAGACCGCCCGCGTGAGTATAATCTCTCCTCTTTTTCTCATCTTTCAGGATACATCGGGGGCTTATCTACAGCTTTCCAGAATGCTGTAGATAAGCCCCTGATGCCAGTGGGCTTAGCTCACCTTCGATTTTGGGGGTGACAGGTTCCCTTTAATTGCTTATACAGGTTACGGTTCTTGTAAAATGGTGACACACAACATTTTATTTTTTCTACAATCTTCACATTTTTTTTTTTACACCAAAATAAAAAACAAAAAAAACACGTGTTTATTAACAGAATTGGACTGATCTAATCAAGTTTCCAGGTCATTTTTACCATACAATGAATACCATAAATAAATGAAGGAATTGCTTTTTTTTTTTTTTCATTTCTTCATCGGACTTGGAATTTTTATTTCCATATTTTCAGTACATTATATGGGTAAATGAATGCACAATATAACTCACCCTGCAAAAAACAAATCCCCACACTTCTATATCTATGATATCTATGGAAAAATAAAGTTATGGCTCTTAACATGAAAATGAAAAAAAATGAAGTGCAAAAGTTAAATATTCCATGGCCTTTTTGGGGCTAAGCAGTGAAGAAAAAAGTTGATTGCCAAAGTAGAAATCAAGTTAAGTCTACAACAATTCAATCACATATGACTTTGAATAGCCTTGATAATGTTAGGGAGTAATCATATAGGTTTCTGTGCATGCAAGAACAAATATTCATGGAAGGAAAGCTGTTCATTGAGGATGGTCCAGCTGATTGTTAAGGCTGAGTCACACATAACGATATCGTTAACGATATTGTTGCAACGTCACGCTTTTGGTGACGTAGCAACGATCGCGCTAACGATCTCGTTATGTGTGACAGCGACCAACGATCAGGCCCCTGCTGGGAGATCGTTGGTCGATGGGAATGATCAGGACCTTTATTTGGTCGCTGATCACCCGCTGTCATCGCTGGATCGGCGTGTGACGCCGATCCAGCGATGTGTTCACTTGTAACCAGGGTAAATATCGGGTTACTAAGCGCAGGGCCGCGCTTAGTAACCCAATATTTACCCTGGTTACCATTGTAAAAGTTTAAAAAAAAAAAAAACAGTACATACTCACATTCTGATGTCTGTCATATCCCCCGGCGTCCACAGGGTTAAAACTGCTTTCGGCAAGAGCGCTGCTAATATGCATGCGCTGCTGCCGAGAGCTTCCCTGCACTGACTGTCAGCGCCGGCCGTAAAGCAGAGCACAGCGGTGACGTCACCGCTGTTACTGCCAGCACTGACACATTCAGTGCAGGGAAGCTCTCGGCAGCAGCGCATGCATATTAGCAGCGCTCCTGCCGAAAGCAGTTTTAACCCTGTGGACGCCGGGGGATGTGACAGACATCAGAATGTGAGTATGTAGTGTTTTTTTTTTTTTTTACTTTTACAATGGTAACCAGGGTAAATATCGGGTTACTAAGCGCGGCCCTGCACTTAGTAACTCGATGTTTACCCTGGTTACCCGGGTGCTGCAGGGGGACTTCGGCATCGTTGAAGACAGTTTCAACGATGCCGAAGTCGTTCCCCTGATCGTTGGTCGCTGGAGAGAGCTGTCTGTGTGACAGCTCCCCAGCGACCACACAACGACTTACCAACGATCACGGCCAGGTCGTATCGCTGGTCGTGATCGTTGGTAAGTCATTTAGTGTAACGGTACCTTTAGTCTCTAGGTCATATTTTCTAGAACCTCCTGATAAACTGGAGGATCTGAATTAAGGAAGCAGCACAGAACACATTTTTATGCACTTCTGGGTTCTTGAAGAGTGTAGCGATCCTTAGCCGAAAAGTCACAGACTGTGTTCGGCGACCCAAAAGAAATAATTTCTGACAGATCATTTCGCACACAAGGAAGTCTCAGCCTCCTCTGGCGCCTGTTATGTAATAGTTAAGACACAGCACAATAGGGGGCAATGAGGTAGAAACAATGAGAAAACATCACAAAAAAAGAATTTAAAGTACTTCAAGACACGGTTTACATGAAGGTTTTACCCACACGCTGTGCATAGACAGGAAAATGTTACATGTGTGATTTGCATGAGTAGAAAAAAAAAGAAGAATGATTAAGCTGTAGTTTTAACTATGGTTTGTATCAGGGCTTGTCTAACTTAAAATGTAGAGTCAGTTAAATCATAGATACAGTCACGTCTACTGAGAGTCACGTTGGAATGTCAAGTGTTGCCCATGAAAAGATCCCTTTTTGTGCGCCCAGCCTGATGGGATACAGTAATTACAAAAAGTCACATGAGTCCTAAAAAAAAATACAATGTGGCTGTGTCCAATTATCAAGAACTGAGGGATGCCAAGTCATTTCAGCAAGAGCAGTAAAGTCTACTTGATCAAGCTAAAGCAATGGATATCAGAATGGCTCAAGAATTTAAACACAAAGCCATAACCATGAAGGGTGTGGATTCTGTAAGAAAAGAAAAAAAGCTAAATATTCATTTTCATTACATTAGACTATCCATAAAAAGGGTACTTCCCCATAGCCTTTGCCACTTCATTCAGTGTCTCTGTTGGGGCACATGTCCGAATTCCCACAAAACGGGAAACTGATGTCTGCGTCAAAGGAGATATTGACTATAATGATGCAGACCAAGTCAAAGTGTGTTCTATCGAGCATCATTTTTGCTGTATACATCTAGGGCTGCCTCCAGGGATTTTGGGCTCCATACTTGCAACACTTTAGGGTCCACTTGAGACTCTGCCCAGGCTCCACCCCAGCTCTACCTCCACTAAGAACCTTCCAGTCTCATCAACCACTCTTGGAAAAACTCCACTTCGGCGCCACGTCCTCACTAAGGCTAAGTTCACACTTGCGTTTGGCTGGTCAGCGTATGGCTGCGCACTTCCTCCCTTAAGCTCCGCCTACTTCCACATGCGTCCTGCATCTTTAAAGGGAACCTGTCACCCCCAAAATCCATGGTGAGGTAAGCTCACCGTCATCAGGGGCTTATCTACAGCATTCTATAATGCTGTAGATAAGCCCCCGATGTTACCTGAAAGAGGAGAAAAAGAGGTTATATTATACTCACCCAGGGGCGGTCCCGCTGCGGTCCGGTCAAATGGGTGTCTCAGGTCCGCTCCGGCGCCTCCTATCTTCATTCCATTACGTCCTCTTCTGGTCTTCACGCCGCAGCTCCGGCGCAGGAGTACTTTGTCAGCCCTGTTAAGGGCAGAACAAAGTACTGCAGTGCGCAGGCGCAGGGCCTCTCTGACCTTTCCGGCGCCTGCGCACTGCAGTACTTTGCTCTGCCCTCAACAGGGCAGACAAATTACGCCTGTGCCGGAGCCGCAGCGTGAAGACCAGAAGAGGACGTCATGGAATGAAGATGGGAGGCGCTGTACCGGATCTGAGATGCCCATCAGAGCGGGACCGCCCCTGCGTGAGTATAATCTAATGTCTTTTTCTCCTCTTTCAGGATACATCGGCGGCTTATCTACAGCATTACAGAATGCTGTAGATAAGCCCCTGATGACGGTGAGCTTACCTCACCATCAATTTTGGGGGTGACCGGTTCCCTTTAAGATTGGGTACACAGGGACATGTGTTGTATGTGGATGCATCCGCATGTAGCGTTGTGATGTGCCCGCCGACCACACAGAAATGCAACTTTGCTCCAAGTGTCCTCTGGTTGCAACCTCTTGGAGCTTAATCCTTCACCCCCTTCTTCGTCCTCTCCTTCCACTGGCATATGAACCACCTCAGAATCCTCTTCTACTCAGGCAGGGTTGGCGCATATGGCAGTGAAGAGTTTGAGTGGGGGCATTTTCCTTTCCTTCAGGCTGGACTTCCTAGACAGGTCCTTCTGGACTAACTCTTCTCTTTACCCGATACAGGTCTTTCTCCCAACAATTTTCCAGCTTGTCTCGAGGGCGCTTCTCCTGCACTAAGACACGTTCTCCAACTTAAACCTCTGTTGCTCCAGATGGGGTCTTCTCTGCATGGTCTAGCTCCTGTAATCTGGTCTGGACCAGCCGATGCAAGGTCTGCAGGCAGTGTCGATGTTCCCGAACCCAGGAGGACACCCCCGTCTGTGGGTAATCCTCTTCTGGGTCCAATGCTAACTCGGTGATTCCTTTTCCTTCTTGGCCAAACAGAAGAGAGTAAGGTGTATATCCCATGGTTTGATACATTTTATTATATACCCACACCAGTTCAGTAATGTTCTCTGGCCACCGGGCCTTACGATCTTCCTCTAGAGTTCTTAGCATCTGAATCAGTGTACGGTTAAATTGTTCACAGGTACCATTACCCTGATGATGGTACGGTGTGGTGCAGGACTTGTCAATCCGGTACAGGTGGTGAAAGTCATCCATTTCTCTTCCCAAGAAACAAGCTCCCTGATCGGAGTGAATTCTCTTCAAACACCCATAGGGTTGGATGAAGTTCTTACATATTGCGTACACAGTGGATTCTGCAGTCTGATCCCGGGTCGGAGTCAGCACGGCAAATTTTGTGAAGTGATCCACCATTACCAGGCAATGTTCATAGCCCTTATGGGCCGGGCTAATGGTTAGTCTATTGTCAAGAATTCTAGAGGAGCAGAGGTTTCAATGGACTGAACAGGAGCTTTCTGCTTTGGCGGCTTAGCCAGTTCACAAGTTCACATGTCCGGCACATTCTACAGGCCTCGTCCACTTTTGTCCTCAACTGGGGGTGGAAGAACAATTTAGGTGGAGGCTGGGACAATTACTTTTCCAAAATCTGCAGGTAAAACGCACTGCGGATTTACCTCGGATTTCCTGTGGTTTTTGTGCGGATTCCTATTGTGGAGCAGGTGTAAACTGCTGCGGAATCCGCACAAAGAATTGACATGCTGCGGAAAATACAATGCAGTGTTTCCAAGCGGTATTTTCCGCAGCATGTGCACTGCAGATTTCGTTTTCCATACATTTACATGGTACTGTACAACTGCTGCAAATTTGCAGTGGCCAATCTGCTGTGGATCCGCAGCAAAATCCGCAACGTGTGCGCATAGCGTAACACTCCTCCCTCACAGTTAGACTCCTGTACCTGTGCCTCTTGTGCTAGTTGTTGAAAAATTATTTTCTGTGGTTTATGTGGACCCCACTGTTTTAGGGTCTCGTTAGCGGGGCCCCTGAGGAGAAGGCTTTAAAACTCTTTCAGCACATTCATTTCCAAGGTGACAGCGGGTCCATAATTCACTTCTCCCTGTGTCAGCACCATGCCTTTCCATCCCAGGTCTTTTCTACAGACAGACACTTGCATCCATACCACCCCTGCGACTGGGATGGGTACTTGGCTGGCCGCCATCAGCTTTATCTCAGTGCCCCATTCAGTCCGGTTTGCTCGGGGAAAGTGTTGCCGGTAGTCTCTGGCATCATTGTCACCTGCGAATCCGTGTCCACCAGGCATCGCACTGCACGTCCGTCCATTTCTGCCTATATCAGGGGGCATGTTGACACAACTTGCGGAACTTCCACTACTCTTCCTCACCTGTTCTGGCCCCTGGCGGAATCCCCCCAGCTTGGAGCCCTCTAATTTAATGGGTGGCAAGACGTCACTCTTCCTCGGTGAGTGCATTCCCGGGCAATGTGTCCGCTCTCTCTGTAGTTGTAACAAGTGATGAGCCTCGGCCGGCGAAGCATTCTGGAGTCACGGCGGGACTCCGGGCCTTCCCTGCTCTCTGGAGAATTACTGGTAGCCTCCGTTTTCTTCTTTATGTCAGGCACTACTTTCACACTCAGAAGTTCTCTCCTCAGTTCTTCCACCCATTGGGGTTCAGCAATGGCATTTGCAGACACCCCCACGCTCTGGACCTTCCCCTCCGGGACTGCCACCCCCTGCTCCTGTTCACGTATGCATGCCTCACTCCCTACTTCAGTCATTTGGGGGTTTTCCCGTACACATTCTCGCAGGGCTTGTTTTGTCAGCACGTCTCGCAAACCAGTCACTAGAAAGTCTCGTAACATTTTGTCTGTGGGTCCTACTCCCCTGCCGTCTTTTCTAATAATTGCAGTGTGTAGCTCTTGTAATGCATTCATATATTGAGTTACAGTCTCCCCTCCCTCTGCATTCTGCAAAGATGACGTGTTTTCAGTTCCTCTACGTCTGTGAGGTCTCCGTGAGTCTCCTCCAAGATCTGTAACACCTTGTTAAAGGTATCCCGGTCTCGTGGGGTCCGTAACATTACTGAATCCCTGGCTTCTCCTTCCAGTGCCATAATGGCCACCTCAGCCTCCAGCGCAGGAGTCATGGGGTGCATTCTCATCATGCCTCTAAGGCGTTCAGTCCAGCTCCACAGCATAGTGTTGCTCCCCGTGAATTTGGGCAAATTGCTCAGCATGGCCCCCAGGGAAAGGCTAGTCCTGGGGCCACCCCCAAATGCTTGGTCTGCCACCTGCATGCTATTGGACTGCATCCTGCCGACTACGCCAAGTGTAGAATGCTAGCTGGTGCGTAGGATGCAGTGACACAGGAGGCAGAGCAAGGGTTAACTATATATACAATTGTGGCCAAAAGTATTGACACCCCTGCAATTCTGTCAGATAATACTCCGTTTCTTCCTGAAAATGATTGCAATCACAAATTCTTTGGTATTATCTTCATTTAATTTGTCTTAAATGAAAAAACACAAAAGAGAATGAAGCAAAAAGCAAAACATTGGTCATTTCACACAAAACTCCAAAAATGGGCCAGACAAAAGTATTGGCACCCTCAGCCTAATACTTGGTTGCACAACCTTGAGCCAAAATAACTGCGACCAACCTCTTCCTGTAACCATCAATGAGTTTCTTACAATGCTCTGCTGGAATTTTAGACGATTCTTCTTTGGCAAACTGCTACAGGTCCCGGATATTTGAAGGGTGCCTTCTCCAAACTGCCATTTTTAGATCTCTCCACAGGTGTTCTATGGGATTCAGGTCTGGACTCATTGCTGGCCACCTTAGAAGTCTCCAGTGCTTTCTCTCAAACCATTTTCTAGTGCTTTTTGAAGTGTGTTTTGGGTCATTGTCCTGCTGGAAGACCCATGACCTGAGGGAGACCCAGCTTTCTCACACTGGGTCCTACATTATGCTGCAAAATTTGTTGGTAGTCTTCAGACTTCATAATGCCATGCACACGGTCAAGCAGTCCAGTGCCAGAGGCAGCAAAGCAACCCCAAAACATCAGGGAACCTCCGCCATGTTTGACTGTAGGGACCGTGTTCTTTTCTTTGAATGCCACTTTTTCCTCCTGTAAACTCTGTTGATGCCTTTGCCCAAATAGCTCTACTTTTGTCTCATCTGACCAGAGAACATTCTTCCAAAATGTTTTAGGCTTTTGTACAACACTGTTGTACCATCGGACTGCAGGGCAGCTTGAACTTGTTTGGATGTTAGTCGAGGTTCTTTATCCAACATCCACACAATCTTGCGTTGAAATCTCGTCATTTTTTTTCCCATCCACATCTAGGGAGGTTAGCCACAGTGCCATGGGCTTTAAACTTCTTGATGACACTGCGCACGGTAGACACAGGAACATTCAGGTCTTTGGAGATGGACTTGTAGCCTTGAGATTGCTCATGCTTCCTCACAATTTGGTTTCTCAAGTCCTCAGAAAGTTCTTTGGTCTTCTTTCTTTTCTCCATGCTCAATGTGGTACACACAAGGACACAGGACAGAGGTTGAGTCAACTTTAATCCATGTCAACTGGCTGCAAGTGTGATTTAGTTATTGCCAACACCTGTTAGGTGCCACAGGTAAGTTACAGGTGCTGTTAATTACACAAATTAGAGAAGCATCACATGATTTTTTAAACAGTGCCAATACTTTTGTCCACCCCCTTCTTTATGTTTGGTGTGGAATTATATCCAATTTGGCTTTAGGACAATTCTTTTTGTGTTTTTTCATTTAAGACAAATTAAATGAAGATAATACCAAAGAATTTGTGTTTGCAATCATTTACAGGAAGAAACAGTTTTATCTGACAGAATTGCAGGGGTGTCAATACCTTTGGCCACGAGTGTGTGTGTGTGTGTGTGTGTGTGTGTGTGTGTGTGTGTGTGTGTGTGTGTGTGTGTGTGTGTGTGTGTGTATGTATATGTGTGTTTGTGTGTGTGTGTGTGTGTGTGTGTATGTATATGTATGTGTGTGTGTGTGGGTGTGTATGCGTATATGTGTGTGTATGCGTATATGTGTGTGTATGCGTATGTGTATGTGCGTGTGTGTGTATGTATATGTATGTGTGTGTGTGTATGCGTATATGTATGTGTGTGTGTATGCGTATATGTATGTGTGTGTGTATGTGTATGCATGTGTGTGTGTGCGTTTGTGTATATGTGTATGTGTATATGTGTGTGTGTGTATGTATATGTGTGTGTGTGTGTGTGTGTGTGTGTGTGTGTGTGTGTGTGTGTGTGTGTGTGTGTGTGTGTGTGTGTGTGTGTGTGCCCATATGTATGTATGTGTGTGTATGCGTATATGTGTGTGTATGCGTATGTGTATGCGTGTGTGTATGCGTATGTGTGTGTGTATATATGTATGTGTGTATATATATGTGTGTGTGTGTGTGTGTGTGTGTGTGTGTGTGTGTGTGTGTGTGTGTGTGTGTATATATATATATATATATACACACACATACACATATATACATACATATACACACATATAATCGCTGTATATATGCCCTGACTGGCGTATGGGGCCCGGTGGGCAGAGGGGGCCCGCATCGGGCCCCGTCTCATCTGCTCACCGGGCCCCTACTGGCAGCCGCAGGCTAAACCGGGCCCTTAGCGGCGCTGCAGCTGTTTAATGCTGTTGACGTGCGGGCCCACGCTCGCACGTCAATAGTTAACAGCCGCCAGCCAATCTGAGGCTGGCAGCTGACGTCAGCCACAGCGTGCATGTCGCCGGCGTCTGATGTCATTGTCAGTCGCCGACGAGTGCGCGCTTCAGCTTAGTGGAGAGAGCTTCGCCCGCCGCAGGAGCGCGGTCAGGTGAGAACTTTTTTTTTTTTTTTTCATTGAGAGCGGCGATCCAGGGACCACAGGGGCAGAACGCTGGACACAGGGGCAGAACGCTGGACACAGGGGCAGAACGCTGGACACAGGGGCAGAACGCTGGACACAGGGGCAGAACGCTGGACACAGGGGCAGAACGCTGGACACAGGGGCAGAACGCTGGACACAGGGGCAGAATGCTGGACACAGGGGCAGAACGCTGGACACAGGGGCAGAACGCTGGACACAGGGGCAGAACGCTGGACACAGGGGCAGAACGCTGGACACAGGGGCAGAACGGAGATACAGGGCATGATTGGAGACACAGGGGGCAGGATGAAAGACATGGCGGCATGACTGGAGACACTGGAGCATGACTGGAGAGAGATGGGGCAGGATTGGAAACAGATGGGGCAGAATGGAGACACAGGGGGCATGATTGGAGATGGGGCAGAATGGAGATACGGGCATGATTGGAGACACTGGGGGCAGGATTGGAGACCGATGGGGCAGGATCATGGGGCAGGATGGATACGATGGCAACAGATGGGACAAGATGGGGAGATCATATGGGGCAGAATGGATACTCATGAGGGCAGGATGGGAGAACATATGGCTGATGCCAGGGATGAGACACATGGGGGCTAGGATGGCGAATATTATTACCATAGGGGCTAATTAAGGGATATTATTACTGCAGTGATGTATTTATTTTATTTTTTGAGTATACTGTTTTAAATGGGGGGGGGCGGTCCTGTTACTGTGTAGAGTGATACTATGTCGCCTTCTTCATGTGGTGTAATGTAGAAGTTGGGAAAATTAAGTAATGTGTTCTGCAAGCGGAACTCGAGATAACAGTGTTATTTCCTGCAGAGACGAGTCCTGGCTGGATGAAGTGATGGCGATTTGTGCTGGATGGAAGATGAAGGACTTCACCTAGAGACATCACTGGTGAGTCAGTGTGTTACCTATACACTGATACTATACACTGTGTACTATATACAGCGGTCCTGTGTATAATGTCACCAGTCATCACTGTATTACCTATTCACTATATACAGAGCTCCTGTGTATAATGTCACTGGTGATCACTGTATTACCTGTACACAGACACTGCATACCAAGTACAGATCTCCTGTGTATAATGGCACTGATGGTGATAGTATTGTGGGGTTTTTTTTTATTACTGATCAGTTTTATTACAGTAGTATTCAGTCACTATGTGGTGGTAATATGTGGTCAGGTCATGATGTTGTGGTATTTGTTCCTTGTATTTGATATTATTCGATCACTGTGGTGGTAATATGTCATCTGATCATGGTGCGGTGGTATTTGTTCCTTGTATGTGGTATTATAGGTCATTTTAAAAATTGAAAAATAAATAAAAATATACCTAAATTGTATTGCATATCTTAAATATTTAATAGGTTACAGTAGAGTAAGGCCTGGCCAAAAGTGTCTACCTTGTCATTTTGGTGGCTTAAAAAATCTTTTGGCCAAAACAAAAGCTGCCGGCTATATGTGTGATCTGGTGAATGGGAACTGTCAATGTGTGATAGGTGAGAAGTGGAGATTTTCCAAGAGAGCGGTGGGACTGTGGACAGTAAGAGGGGTGGAGCGTGGAGGTGGGGCTGGGGTGGAGCCTGGGTGGAGTCTCAAAGGGGCCCCGAAAATTTTGCCAGTATGGGGCCCCAAAATTTCTAGTGGCAGCCCTGCTGGTCACTACCTGGTGTGGATGTCTCTCTGGGTATGTGTCAGCAGTATTGCTAGACGGGGATACAGAGACAGCTAGCTGGCGTGGATCTGTCGAGAGGGAGTCAACCGTCTCACTACTTACAAGCTTGTTCCCGCCAAGTATCCAGTCTTCCCGCTCAGACTGCTATTTATGTCGGACCCACCCCCATCAGTCAGGTGTCCTGAACTGCTTCGGTCTGAAATCTCTCCCCCCCCTGAAACACTGGTGGCAGGCCCGACAGTTCCAGCCCAGACACGCAAGAGAGACCCCAAGTTTGGCTCTCCTCCCTACATATGTATAGGGAGATACCTGTCAGTCTAGATGAGCAGATTTGGGGGCCAGCCTTGGACTAGTCAGCAAGACACAGACATATTCATGATTTGGGGACTATGCTACAATTCTGGTGAAAAACATCTTAATAAGCCGCAATATTTTAGCATACTTTGGAATTTACATAAAAATTACTCAACTTTTGGCGTTTTCACACCAGACCCAGCTCTGCTAAAATGGGCTGAGCCTGGCTAGGGCTAATTCATAAAAAGTTACTTCAATTTTACTTCATTCCCTGACCAGAGTAACATTTCTGGAAGCATACCCTTCATTAAAGGGAACCTGTCATATCCCAAAATACTATGAACCAAAAGATATGGGGTTAATCTGCAGATTTATAGCACTTTAAACCCATGCAGCCACCGCACTTAAAGTGTGGCTAATGGGAGAAAATGAACTTCTGGCAGCCTCTAGCTTTCAGTCAGAGGCACAGCTTCAGTCACTCTCAGTACATAGTGAGTGGTCTTTAACCTCTCCTGGCACTGACTGACAGCTGGCTCTGCATGGATATGCTGCAGGGACAACTATCAGTCAGTGCCAGAGTGTGCTTACAGCAGCTGGCGCTTTAAAAAGCAGCTTATGGCTATGTTCATATGCAGAATTTTTGCAGCTTTTTCTTTTCCAAATAAGAAGTTGCATTTTACAGCACAATCAAAAACTAAGAATTGACACACTGCAGATTTAAAAAACGCTGTAGTTGTGATATTCATTCAGGAGTAAATAACATCACACATGTAACATTTCCCCTGAGGTGAGCGACGTCGACACACCCCCTTCCCCTGTGAGATCCCTCACAGCGGATCAGTAATAAAAAAAAACCCACAATATATTACCATAACAATATTAATACCATAAATGTCATAGTATATAGTTTATAGTGTAAGTGTACAGGTAATATAGTGACTCATCAGTGACTTTATACACAGGAGCTTTGTATATAGTATACAGGTAATATGGGGATCACCAGTGACATCTTACATAAAAGCTATGTATATTGTGTCAGTGTACAGGTAAGAGTGGTCACCAGTGACATTATAAACAGGAGCCTTGTATATACTGTCAATGTATAGTGTAAGTGTACAAGTAATACGCTGACTTGCTAGTGATGTCTCTAGTGTAAGTCCTTCATCTTTGCTTTTCGTCTTCATCCAGCACAGACCACCATCATTCTTTCCAGTCAGGACACATCTTTGCAGAATATAACAGTTATTTAGAGCACCGCTTCCAGAGCACATTCTCCAATTTTCCCCGAACTTCTACACGGCACCAGATGAAATCAAAAGCAAGTCACCCTGCACAGTAACAGGACTCCCCCCCCCCCCCCCCCCAATGAAACCCCCCAAAAAATCACTGCAGTAATAATATCCCTCAATTAACCCCTACAGTAATAAAATCTCCCATCCTGCCCACATGTGTCTTCCCCACCCTGACCCCATGTGTTCTCCCCACCCTAGTCCCACATTGCAGCTTTCAGTACAAAAAGAAAAGTTTCTCCACCTGGTCGTAATCCAGTGGCGTCCTCTTCCTGATCCATATAAAGCACGGAAGCGCTGGCAAAAGGTGATGTCATGCGATAGCAAAATTCGCGCCAACGTCAGCTGCCAGCCTATAATTGACAAGTGGCTGTTAACTGTTGCCAGTTGGTTACTAAACCGGGACAACGCATCCCTGTCCCTGGGTCCTGGTGAGCAGAAGCAAAAAGAGGGGAGCCTGGTCTAGGCCCAAAGTCCTTGCTTCTGCTCATCGGGTCCCATACACCAGTAAGGGCAGTAATGCCCTGATGGCGGCCCTGTATGTGCCTATTGGAGGCAGATAGCAAGTCAGTTGACTATGTCTTGCTTCCTGCCTCCAATAGGTGCATGTAGCTGAAAATGATGCACGACAGAGCACTTTGTGACTCATCTGCATCAATATAGTAAATGGTCATACATAAGCACCAACTGAACCACTGAAAATAATGCCAAATGCCATGTGAGCTCAGCCTCAGGGTTTTAATAAACTCTCAAATATATCCTAACTTTAGGGAAATTATTTTATCTGCCCTTTGCTAGGTAGCGGATGTCACTGGGTCTACATACAGCTTGTGCAATTGATCACTTCACCGATGGGTGTAGGAGCTACGTCATGAAAAACTTGTACCAGCTCATCAGTTAAACGGATGAAATTTCTGCACTCAATTTTTCACACAGACCATGGGTCTGTTTGCGGTCCCTGTAGTCAGCTGTGCATACAAACAGCATGCTGACCAAAGCTACATGTGTGTGAATGTAACCTTAGCAACCCATAAATATCTGGAATTATAAACATTGAAATTTCACTTTATTTTCTCATTATTTTGTTAATGTGCAGTTTAATACATTTTCTGGGGGTGTCTAAAGTGTTACAGTCCAACACTCCACCATGAAAAAAAGGTTATGCGTGCAGGAAGCCTAAGAGACCTGTGTTACACAGAGTTTGGGTGTGTTTTGATTTTTTTTCTCAATGCAACTAGATTTTACTTTCATTATTTGTAGACCTGTATTCTTATGCCTTAAAGGGATTTTTCTCAGTAACAAAGTATATTTTCATTACTAGATCTTGGAATAACAATACGTTCCACAACTTAATGTGTTAGAGATCAGTTTATAAATGTGCCCCTGCCATGTACTCTTATTTGCTTTGTCTGACAATACAGAGCATTTCCAGTTCATGACCGACACATAACAGGGTAAGGATGTATACATCACTTATGATAAGTGAGTAGGCAAACATAACAGCAAGGGCTCACAGCTGTTTGAGTGAGGTTAACACATTTCATTGCCTGTTTGTTTTATCACAGGAGTGTTGCTGATGTGTCAGCAGTCCTGTGAACTCATCATACATCCAGTCAATGATATATAAGCTTCTTTGGCCACTGGAGCTCCTTTGTCATGGACTTGATTTATGATGAACTCAGAGGGATGGAGATGCAGCAACACTTAGTCCTGTGATAAAACTGTTAAGGGAAAGTGTTAGGTGAGAAAGAATTAGCTGCATGGCCCTGCTATTTTTACTGTATGCTCATGTGACTTATGCTTCCTCCCCTGGCCAGGAGCTGTGCCATGTGCACGGCACACTATGAACTGGAGCAGCTCTCTATGGTTGGACATGGCAAATAACAGCACATAGCAGGGGTGCAGTAATAAGAGCACAGCACAGGAACATATATTTTTTAAAACATCTATGGCGCCCCTGAGGGTCCAGTCGCCACAGAGGTACTGCATCTCAGCCAGAGGTGTGGTACCCCAACTCTCTGGTAAGGAGGGGCCACTGCACAGAACCTTAACACTTGCACCCATCACTAGACCTCTCCAGCCCATGGAGGGATTAGGTATAAGGTATGGGTGGGGAGTGAGGGGTTGTCAGTGGAGACAGGAGGGAGGAGTTGGGAGAGTCTGTGGGAAGGAAGTGGAGCTGAACAGACGTGTGGGTCTGGAGCTCCTGACAGTCTGGAGAGAGAGAGAGAAAGGAAAGGATAGAAGCTCCCAGAGGGAACAAAGGGGTCCTAGGGACATGGGAAGTGTGGAAACCACCCATGGGGCCCACATCCATGTTGACCATCGCCAGGTGGGGGGACCAGGTCGCAGTAGGGTAGAGATCTGGTTTGGCTAATTGAGAGGCGTCTGACCGGGATACAAGAAGTATCGTTTCTCCTTGCGGAGAGTGACATGTTAAGCATGTTGAGGTGAGGAGACTTAAAGCCACAATGCTCCACTGGGAAATATGCAAATTGTCTCTTCAGAGAGGAAGAGGACTAGAACTCTAGTGCCACCTATTGGAAGTAGCAATCCTAACAGTCAATGTCTTTATTGGACGCCCAGGGCCATGGACTGGGTAACTGCTGCCGTGACAACCCCCTTAAGAACCATCGGACCCCGCCTGAGTACCCCACGGCCCTAGCTGTCGCTCCATTTTCTGGCCTCACGAACAAGATGGACCGACACAGCAAACTGGGTCCTGTGTGCCAGAGACTGTATTGAACTGTTTAATCATCGCCATTATTGCACCACGTGGTGTGCGAGAAATGGAGATGAGTTGTCGTGGGCAGAGCCCAGAAATGGGTGCACAAACTGTACCCGCTCACTGTAAAGACTTCAATGCAGAAAGAACTTGTTCATCAGTGAGATGGATCCTCCTCCTGATATGGCTGGTGGGAGAGAAGAGAAGGAGGAACGGCCCACAAAGGAGAGAGCGAGGGCAGCGCGTGTTTGCAGCCAAGGACCTGGCATGCAAGATGGCGAGCGGTGGTCACTGGGAGCGTGGGGTGGAAACAGAGGACTCCTCAGCCAACGGGATGAGAACCAAAGCCAGCTGCTAGCCATGGAACCGGAGTTCCTTGGAGAAGAAGTGGAAGAGCTGACCCGCCAGCTCCTAAAAGGTGCAGTTGACAGCAGAGGCCCTGCTGAGGAAGCTGCCCGGACAGTGGATGGCCTTGCTGCCAGTAAAGGAGGACAAAGAACCTGGCACCGGAGAGGTGACAGAGAAAGGTATGGACATTGCCCCGGTGACTGCAGAAACCCTTGTAAGGCCCCCACCATCTCCGCCAATCCCTGCACCCAGACAGGTGTTCAGAAACATACCCTGGGACCAGACCAGTGGGAGGGAGGATCGGCAGCCGACACTGCTGAAGCCCATGTCCCGGGAGGTGCACGGCAAACGGGTAGTTTTCATCTGGGAACCCTCAAAGACAGAGCTCATGGGGTTCCCTGGGGAAAGCAAAACGGAGAGAGATCAGGTGGAAATGCTCAGCTTGTAAGTATATAACCAAAAGCTAGCGCGCAGGTGGGAGAAGGAGGATGAGGAACGCACAGCTCGACAGAAGGCCTGGGAGGACCAGAATAAGCAGGCCATTGCCCAGGCCTGCAAGGACAGGTACACAGACCAGGGTCCGCTGAGACAGGGCACCATGGTTGCCTTCAGGCTGAAGCAAGCCTGGGGGTTTATCCAAGAGCCAGGGATGTTTGCTGAGATATTCGTCACCCGGCGGGATGTGGAGTATCTTCTCCTGGAAGGGCACCCAGAATATGACCTCTATCCGGGAGACAAGTGGCTTACACCCAGCATTGGGGTAAAAAGGGTTGGTATGCCCTTAATGTCCGTAAGTGCATATTGAAGGAAACGGCACCCAGGACAGTGGCGGTCAGTACAAAACACCAGCCAGAGGCCTCTTCACCAGCTGCTGCACCGATCCCTGCAGCTACAGAAAAAATTCAAATGGGCACCTAGGCCACCCAAACCCCGGTCGTGGGAGATGAGCAATTCGTGCTACCCGGTGTGGCACAGGAACAGACTTCCCAGTCCAGGAGGATGCAGGCCTGAAGACCTACCCTGGAAAAAGAAGCATGGATGTTTCTCACCTGTTTTCCTTTTTTCCAGCCCAGGGATTTGCTGTGTTTAATGGGGGGGGGATATGTGGCACCCCTGAGGGCCCAGTCACCACAGAGGCACTGCATCTCAGCCAGAGGTGTGGTACCCCAACTCTCTGGTAAGGAGGGGACACTGCACAGAACCCTAACACTTGCACCCATCACAAGACCTCTCCAGGCCAGAGAGGGTTTAGGTAGAAGGTGTGGGGTGGGGAGTGAGGGGTTGTCAGGGGAGATAGCAATGAGGAGTTGGGAGAGTCTGTGGGAAGGAAGTGGAGCTGAGCAGACATGTGGGTCTGGAGCTCCTGTGGGTCTGAAGAGAGAGAGAAAGGAAAGAAGCTCCCAGAGGGAACAAAGGGGTCCTAGGGGCACGGGAAGTGTGGAAACCACCCGTGGGGCCCGCATCCATGCAGACAATCGCTAGGTGGAGGGACCAGGTCGCAGTAGGGGAACTGGCCCCTGTTCAAGTGAGGATCAAGTCCCAGCTAGGAATCCAGATACTGTCATGTCTGCAAGTGCAGAAGCCACAAGCACATCTATTTTGCTGAAAAGGTAGACAAAGAGTCGAGGAGATAGTAAAGACATCGCCCAACAGGACCCACGACTACTGGATCAGGACACTGGGTGTGAGGCGCAGGGCAAGAGAGGCGAGAGCAAACGCAGTGAGTTGGCCAGGAAAGGCACAAACAAAGGGGGTTCTTGACAAGTGCCCCAAAGCTACTGGAGAATTTGCTGGACCACTGACCTGGAGGACACAGCACCCCGGCTGGGGAACAACATCCGAACTGTGAGTAAAAGTGTGGAAACTGCACCCTGCTGTGTCCGCTCAATTCTTTCCTGCGACACCTGCCTTGCACTACATCCATCACCACCATCTTTAATACTCCAACTGCCCTGGGGACTATGCTCTACCTATGGAGAGCTATTCCAACTCTGCTGCAACACCATCAGCCCCAGCGGTCCCTTTAAGCAGCATCCCTGGCAGAGTACCACAGGTGGCATCACCAACATTCCCCTTATCCCCTACAAACTTTATTTCCATCATCATCCCTATTTCATTGCCAGCCCAGGGCCACGGACCGGGTCACCGTTGCTGTGACCACCCCTTTAAGAACCGTCCAACCTGGTTCCGAGTACCCCATGGCCCTAGCGGGCGTCGCATATCCATTTGTGGACCTTATTATTATTCCAAGATCTCTTAGGGTATGTCTCCACGTTCCGTACGGCCGACGGTATCGCCGCAGCGGCGAAGCCGCTCGGCGCTAAGCCCCGCCCCCTTTCTGGGACGCGATCATGCCGGATGTGTACAGTACACATCCGGGATCATCGCACCCCTCGCCATAGGGCCCTGTGATATGCCTTGCGGGGACGCTGCGTCCCCGCAAGGTGTACGGACATGCTGCGATCTGAAAAGACGCGCAGCATGTCCGGAGTCGCAGGGCCGCCGCGTGCGGGTTTCCACGCATAGTGGAGACGGGATTTCATAAAATCCCCTCCACTATGCTGGAACATCTGGACGCTGCTTGTTTGACGCTGCAGCGTCAAACAAGCAGCGTTTACTTACCGTGGAAACATACCCTAATTAAAAATATTTTCTCACTAACAAACTACTTTTAATCCAAAGATTTTTTTTTCTAGTTACCATATTTTAAAAAAATAATAATAAAACAAAAGTCAATATAACGGTTTGTGGGCATGTAACTTTAAATGGAATTGTCACAAAGAAAATTCAGTCTAATCTGTTATAAATCGGGGGAGCAGAGTATACCGAGATATAATGTTGGAAAAGACTCAGTATAACCTGTTAAATTATTTTAACCTCTTCTCTTATTGAGATTTTTGTCACATTTGCTGGTCCATCAGTGAGTGACAGGTGACAGCTGTCTCCAAACAAAATTGCAGACACTTATGACCACTTTCAGCTGTTTTGTCAGATTAAGGGAGGGAAGCACTGCAAATGCAACATGGAGTCCACAATCTATATTTGTGGAATTTACCTATGGGTGTAAGGACCATTTTAGACCTATAGGTGCTTCAATTAAAATTGTGTTTCTATGAAAATGTATCTTTAGTGCTTCATTTTTCATTTTTTACAAGGATAACAGGAAAATTGACCACAGTTTATTGTGCATTTTTTCGGAATATGCAGATGCCCCTTTTGTGGTAGGAATCCATTGTTTTGGCACATGGGCTCTGAAGGGAAGGAATGCTTTTTGACATTTCTTGTGCAATTTTGGTTTGAATAGAAAACAGAAGCATGTCATTTCAAGAGCCGATAAGGTGACCAAACAAAGTCTTTGCTTTCTACTGAATCTGTACTTCAAGCTGTCTGTGCGCTCAACCAGGAGGGGCGCACCCCAACCAGTTTTTGTTCGATATGTTGGAGACTCAAGACCCCAATCCCCATTAATCGGATTCAAATTAAATGAATGAAATATTAAACATTAGAAGGGTTTAGAAAACCCCTTTACTCCCAAGCCTGTTTTTCACCTTCCTGACCAGGCCAAATTTTACACTTCTGACAATTGTGTCACTCTATGAGGTAGTAACACTTCACCGGATCCCACTGATTAGGACATGGTTTTTTATGACGTATACTTTAAGTTAAGGGTAAATTTAAGTTTGATTAATTTTGTGTTTTGTTTGTGAAAATATCGTTAGATTGGCTGATATTTTGGTACTTTCGCAAATCGCCAAATGTTTAATTTTTATGCATTTAAAGGGAACTTGTCACCAGTTTTGTTGCTTATAAACTATGCCCATGACCTTAACCCCTTTCTGACCTCGGAGGGGATAGTACATCCGAGGTCAGATCCCCTGCTTTGATGTGGGCTCCGGCAGTGAGCCCACATCAAAGCCACGACATGTCAGCTGTTTTCTACAGCTGACATCTGCGCGCAATAGCGGCGAGTGGAATCGCGATCCATTCGCCACTATTAGCTAGTTAAATGCCGCTGTCAAACGCTGACAGCGGCATTTAACTACCGCTTCCGACCTCGGGTAAGCGATGCATTGGCATAGTAACCAGAGGTCTCCTTGAGACCTCTATGGTTGCTGATTTCGGCTTGCTGTGAGCGCCGCCCTATGGTCGGTGTTCATAGCAAGCCTGTAATTCAGCTACATAGGAGCTATCTGATGATCGCTGCTATGTAGCAGAGCCGATCGGGCTATGCCAGCTTATAGCCTCCCATGGAGGCTATTGAAGCATGGCAAAAGTAAAAAAAAAATATGTTTAAAACAATATGAAATAAATAATATGTAAAAAAATATATATAAAAGTTTAAAATCACCCCCCTTTCGCCCCATTCAAAATAAAACAAAAATAAAATCAAACCTACACATATTTGGTATCGCCGCGTTCAGAATCTCCTGATGTATCAATAAAAAAAAAGGATTAACCTGATCGCCAAACAGCGTAGCGAGAAAAAAATTCTAAATGCCCGAATTACCTTTTTTTGGTCGCCGCGACATTGCATTAAAATACAATAACGGGCGATCAAAAGATCTTATCTGTGCCAAAATGGTATCACTAAAAACGTCAGCTTGGCGCGCAAAAAATAAGCCCTCAACCAACCCCAAATCACGAAAAATGGAGACGCTACGGGTATCGGAAATAGGTGCAATTTTTTTTTCTAGATAAGTTTGGAATTTTTTTTTCACCACTTTTAGATAAAAAAATAACCTAGACAAAAAACAAAAACACGCTTGGGATTGCACTTTTTTTGCAATATCACCGCACTTGGAAATTTTTTCCCATTTTCTAGCACACGACATGGTAAAACCAGTGATGTTGTTCATAAGTACAACTCGTCCCGCAAAAAAATAAGCCCTCACATGGCCATATTGATGGAAAAATAAAAAAGTTAACACGGAAAATCCCAAGGTCATGAAGGGGTTAAAGGTCAAAAATGGGGTTCCTGCAACACCTTTATAGCCTCAGATGTACCTCTGCATACCTCAGAAAAACGGTTTTAGATTTGTCCTGCGCTTCATGCAAATTTTGCGGTCCAGTCTGATGGGCGTTTCAAGATTGTGATCAGCACCGCCCTGGTCCTTTAACTAAATGTAAGTGGATGATGTCTCCAATCATCCACATAGTGCCTAAGGGTACCGTCACACAGTGAAATTTCCATCGCTGCGACGGCACGATTCGTGACGTCGCAGCGTCGTATGAATATCGCTCCAGCGTCGTAGACTGCGGTCACACTTTGCAATCACGGCGCTGGAGCGATGCCGAAGTCCCCGGGTAACCAGGGTAAACATCGGGTTACTAAGCGCAGGGCCGCGCTTAGTAACCCGATGTTTACCCTGATTACCAGCGTTAACGTAAAAAAAACAAACAGTACATACTTACATTCCGGTGTCTGTCCCCGGCGTTCTGCTTCTCTCCACTGTGTAAGCGCCATAGCGGGAAAGCAGAGCGGTGACGTCACCGCGTCACCGCTGTGCTCGCTTTCCGGCCGGCAGGCGCTCACACAGTGCAGAGAAGCTGAGACGCCGGAGGACTGACACCGGAATGTAAGTATGTACTGTTTGTTTTTTTAACGTTTACGCTTGTAACCAGGGTAAACATCGGGTTACTAAGCGCGGCCCTGCGCTTAGTTACCCGATGTTTACCCTGGTTACAAGCGAACACATCGCTGGATCGCTGTCACACACAACGATCCAGCGATGTCAGCGGGTGATCAAGCGACGAAAGAAAGTTCCAAACGATGTGCTACGACGTACGATTCTCAGCAGGGTCCCTGATCGCTGCTGCGTGTCAGACACTGCGATATCGTAACGATATCGCTAGAACGTCACGAATCGTACCGTCATAGCGATGGAAATTTCACTGTGTGATGGTACCCTAAGGTCTTGTGTCTGCACAGTGAAAACATTGGCTGTTGAATAGGGCACAGTGAGGCGCACATGCACACCTCTTTGTTTCCACTGCACAGGCACAAGACTTCGGGTACTACGTGAATGACGGAGAAACATCATCCACTTACATGCATTTAGAAGAGGCGGTGTTTGACATGACAGAGGTGCTGACCACAATCTGTAAACACCCATCGGACCAGACTGCGCAATTTACAAGCACAGCAGGACAAGTATGAAACACTTTCTGAGGTATGCAGTGGCACGCCTGCGGATATGAAGGGGTTGTGGGAATCCCATTCTTATGATCTTAAAAGATGAAGGTCACAGTTTATAAGCGAAAAAACTGGTGACAGGTTCCCTTTAAACCAGATAGCCATATTACACTAAATAAATAAATAATATTTACGGCGTCTACTTTTCTTCAGGATCATTTTTAAACATTTTTTTTCTAAGGAAATTCTAAGTGTAAATAGTTTAGCAGCAAATTCACTTTTTTTCCAATAAAAAATACAAAATATATATATTTTTTTTTATTTAGGGGCCACATCACAATGGTGACTTTGGGAATGAGCACCATTTGACTTTTTGAATGCAAAATATGCTGGAACAATTAGCGGACGCCATGCCGTGTTTGGAGAGCCCCTGACGTCCCAAAACCATGGAAAACCCCAACAAGTGACACCATTTTGGAAACTAGACCCCTTAAGTAATGTAGTTAGATTTGTGGTGAGTACCATGAACTTTTCAGGTGCTTCATAGGAATTAAAACAATGTGGAAGAAAAAAAGTAAAATTTTACTTTTTCCTCACAAACTTGTTGCTTCAGCCCCAAGTTTGGCATTTTCACAAGGGTAACAGCACGATTTGTTGTGCAATTTCTCCTGGATACACAGATACCAGATATGTGGTAGAAAACTACTGTTTGGGCACACGGCAGCGCTCCTAAGGGAAGGAGCACCATTTAAAATGTGGAATGCAAAATTGGCTACAATTGATCAAGATACACTTTTATGTCTACTTTTCCTGGAATGTTGATTTTATAACGTGGTGGCATATGTAATTTATGTAGCGTACAAGTTGTGCAATAAATGAGAGTAAATCAAAATGAAATGATGTAGTTCATAAATTAGTGGCACAGTCTGAAACAGTCTTTTATACACAGGCCAGGTTTGTCGGAGCAGGTGTCACAATGATAAATGGTGTCCTCTCTTATTTCCCTTCTGTAACAGTTTGCACCTATTTTGTGACCTTCCTTTCTTTGCAGTTTGAAGAGCCTCACCTGGAAAATGTTGTCCTGGTACAGGCATCTCCAGTTCCAGATGTACTGGGACCTGTTCCTTCCCGACTTCCAAATATTAATCCCTGAATCACTACTTCCTGGGACTGAAGAGAATGTGCCAGTCTGGCCTGCACATCGTGAGAGTTACACAATGCCATATGTACGATGTGCTGGGCCAGCTTACAACACCTTAGCTTTCTGCATGGCACTTTGGGCTGGAAGCCTTGGTCAGAGAGATCAAATCCCTCCATGTTCTTATTGTACTCCACGACACATTCTGACTTGTGGACTTGTGTAGAGGTAACCAGAACAGGGGTGTGGCGCTGCCATTATGTATTACGTTCAAGAAAAGAGCATCCCTCGTCATTATACTCGACCACAGCATGTTGTCCCTACATTGGGCTCTACACACACCCTTTCTGATCAGCTGCCCAATTAGCAACCTAGGGAGGCCTCTCGGGTTTCTGCACACAGTGCCACATGCTGAGGTAGCTCTCCCAGAGAGGGATTTGAAGAGTGGGATGCTAGTGTAGAAGTCATCTATGTTGAGGTGATAACCCTGATCCAGCAGTGGATGTACCAATTTCCACTCCGCTATCCCACTCACTCCAAGGGGGCATTAAGGGGGATGTCCTTCCCTTTATACACCCTGAATCTGTGTGTGTACCCGGAAGTGCTCTCGCAGAGCTTGTACATTTAAATTCCATACCTGGCACTCTTACTGGGCAGGTATTGCCACAATTTAAGCCACCCCTTGAAGTGCATTAGGGACTCATCCACACAGTTGTCCCTTTAGCAAATATACAGTTCAGCAAATTTGTTGCTTAAGTGATCAATGACCGGCCTGGGGTTAGTTAGGGTCATCTGGGGGTGGACACTGCATTTTCACTGTAATGCAAAAATTTGTGAATGGCGTTAAAAGTATATCCAGGACATAGCCAGGAGAAAACTAGAGCATTCTATAAAATATCAGCACTCCAATATTGCCAAAGTTCTGGTTTCTCCACTATCCCCATGTGAAAATAGAGGTAGGTGGTATCCTCTCCCTCACCATGAGTGTCAGAGGCAAAGGCGGCACATGCCTCTTTGGCTGAATACAGTCTTTGCTGGGAACAGCGGGATATTTTATTTTTCACATGTCTTGTGTTTTTCACACGAGTGGTGGGTGTGTAGTTTGTAATTAAATTTAGAATAAAAGGAAAAATACAAAAAACAGAAGAAAAGATTGTAGAAATAAAAAAGATTAAAAAAAAAAAATTATTGACTGGACGTCAGTATAAACAATTGCTGAGCACCCGCAGCTAAATTACGCTAACCATAATTCTAAGCAGTAGAAAACAACTGTAGCATAAGGACTAAAATAATTCTGAAACTAAAAATTACTAAACGGACGTTTGTAAAAAAGAAAAAAAAAAAGTCTGAGAACCGCAACTGACGCGAATTGTGATTATATTTTAGCAAAAAATACTTTATATAAGCTAACTACATCAGTTTACTTTTACCGTGGAATACACCATCTAGCTCTATCAACTAAATTAATTGTATTTGAATATTGTATTTGAAACTAAATTTGTATTAGAATACTTTTCATACTGACGCTAATTCAGATTACATTTTATAAAAAAAACAAACACTGTGGTTTAAGCTGACTACTACAGTATATTTTTATTGTCTCTAATTTAACTTTACCAACTAATTTAAATAATTTTATTTTATTGTACACTTTTTGAATTAAAAAAACAACAACAACAAAAAAAAAACAACTGGATGTCAATCAGTGATGTGTGTCAATGATCAGCGCTTGGCTGCTGCAGGACACACGCTGAGGTGCTGCAAAAGAAAAAAAAACTGCTGAAAATTGAAGTCAAGTCCTAAAAACAATACATAAAAGGGTGCTTATTGGACTGCAAAGGACCCATATACCTTTTGCGTAGAGGCCCTCTGTAGTCTCTGTCTGCCCCTGCTTTAAGTGATTGCACAGTGTTAGAACACTAGGATTTTTTTTTTTTGTTGGTACAATACTGTGCACAACCTATGGATAGGTGTAGCGCTGTTTTAGGAAGAAAACGTACCGTTAAAAACATACACATACTAGAATGCTTACACATGCAGTATTTTTTGGTATATCTTTTTATGTATAGACACCAAGTGCATCAATTGGTATGTACTTTTTGCACAACACATCGCTGTAAAAGTTAATTAGAAATAGGAACATATCCCAGTTTTAATTTTCCAGAATGCTGCTATACTTAACGCAAGAATTACATGTGCCACCTCTACCCGTCAGATGTGACCTTTCTCTAATGTATTTGACCCTGAGAGAATGCTTAATGTCTATAAAATTTTCTAAATCAATATACTTCCTCTCCCAACATCCTGTAATACAACAGTAGGTTGAAGTCCAAGAGATCTTGTGTTACAGCTAAGTGGTACAATGTTTCGAGGACATGCATTATTCTACATGGTAAGTGATAAAAGAAAAAAGATATAGACTTGGCAATTAAATATTTAACAAAATCAGAGAGAACTATGGTCAATATTCTGATTTTGTTACTCATTGGCAAGAGGAGCGAGGTTTCAATTTATACCCCACAAGATTTTTTTTCCAACAAATTGAAGTTTTCTTGTCTAAAACATCTCGAATCAGCAACTTGATATTAAGCTTAATTTTTTTTTTTACTTCATCCCAGGTCCATCTTGATTTCTACAAGCTTCTTTGCTACCAGCTATCCTCATACATCAGATGACTCCCCAAACGCACAAAATGTTGATTTACATCCAAGTCTACTTTTTCTATATCTAATGATAAGCCACAGATGTGCACTGGTAATCAAATCCAACCAACCAGAGACCCTTTGCCAGAAACAGAGTCCCTTGAGGCTCTGTGTAGCACTTTATAGAGCTCAAGTAGTGCAGCATGTCACTATAAGGACTCATTCAAATGTCTGGGCAAATCGGTCTAGGCACGCACCACAATGCATGGACTGGCCACAGATCTTCTGACCGAAACATGACAGCTTCATATATTTCTAGGAGGCTGTCACGCTGAGTTCAGGGGAGCCTGAGCCAGTCCGTGCACTGTTCATGTTTGGACCGATTTGTATGGACTTCTGAATGAGCCCTAATGTGGCATTTGACGTAATACAACATTTTTTTCAGTTGTGTTCTAAACCTGGGTTGATTTCATGTTGAGACCACACATTTGTGACTATCAGGACTTCCATCAGAAGTCATGAAAAATAGGATACAGACAGAACCCGCCATGGAGCCATTCACTATATTGAGGGTTACTGTCACGGGTGTGTCAGAGGCTGAAGACCGTTGCTCTGCATCTGACTGCAGAAGGTCTCAGCAGTTTGCTTTGCAGACTTCCTGGACCTTCTGACTTTAGGATACAGTGGCAACCTCCCCTGGCTCTAGTTGACACACATGGATCGGGGTGCATATAACTCCCAGCTTGCTGCTGGAAGGCATGATTGATATTTCTATTTCCTGTTGCAGCTTGGAGCTATTGCAGTCAGCTATCTTCCTCCTTGGTGTTGCTGAGTCTGCTCAAGCTAAGTGTTCCCCCTTGTTTGTGTATCCCATCTGTTTTCAGTGGTAGTGGGGATTGACTAGCACTCATCCTGTCCTTCCCAATGCAGGGCTTATCACCATTGTCAGGGAGGGATTAGGCATCCTGCTCAGCGATTGGTGCAGAACCTATATAGGGACAATAGGGCAGAGAGGGTGACGTTAATTCTGTCTAGGAGGTCTCTACTTTCCCCTTCCCTAGTGTTTGGTTCTCTTTCCGTTATCCCTTCTTGCTGCACTTAGCCTTTCATACACATAAATAACATCAGACCAGGATATGATACATTGGGTCAGAAAAACAATGATGAAGAAGGTGAGACACATAAACCCACATTAGGACTGGAGTTATGCTATATACTGCGAGTGCAGAGTGAAACTATGAATGTGGGTCAATATGCTACCCCTCAATCCACGCAATTATGAGGCCAGACAGCGAGGAACACATGAGGTAATAAACTGGGCGGTGATAGCTCCAACATAAGTATTAATAAAGTGCTCCGTGCCTATGTTACCTTAGGGAAGAGATGTCAGTGATTTCCAAGTAGAGAGTACTCGCCACAGCGTCCCTTCACCCCGACGAGCGTTTCGCCACCAGCTTCTTCAGTTTTTTTTTTTTTGTTTTTTTTTTGTTTTTTTTTGGGGGGGAGGGGGGGCTGGCTTGGGCCAAAGTATAACTTCTACTATGGGGCCCCATGATATACACTCCTGGACATAGCTACAGGGAAAATGGAGCTATCAGTCGTACCAGGGCATTTCATGTGGGATGGAGCCCATCTGCAACATAACACTGCATAAATGATTAAAGATTTTTGCATTAACATCAACAAGCTTTAAATTACACCTTAGCAGTGATGCAACACGGGTTATGGCATGTCATTGCTCTCAGGATCTATACAAAAGGGTCAGGGACCACTAGTGCATCCTTGCAGTGTACTTAAAGCAGATCCATCATTCAACCAGATCTTAAACCGATTGAGGCTGGTTGAAAATTGATGTCAGAGAAATCTTTCAAAAAAGGTTCTACAGCCATTTTGTCATATTAAACGCAAAATTTCTTGAGTCCAGCTGTTGATAGACTAAAGAGTTATACAGCAATTTTGACATAGCTTTAGCTTTTCCAATCAATTACACACATCAGGTCTAAAATCCAGAGACAGGTGAACTTATTGTACTTCATGTTTACCTTATTATATTTGCTTTTTAACTTTCAGTCAAAGTGACATCTCTATAAGCGAGCCTATCCAGTACCTACAGTTCGGTGGCATCACAAATTGTAAAAGCTACAGCCTGAATACCTGGCAGAGCTTCACAATCTAGAGCCAAGGGATGCATACGCTGCAGTGCTCACATAGAGCCAAACCTCACAAGCACTGCAGAGATGTTTTTTTTAGAGAATATATATATATATATATATATATATATATATATATATATATATATATACACTCACCGGCCACTTTATTAGGTACACCATGCTAGTAACGGGTTGGACCCCCTTTTGCCTTCAGAACTGCCTCAATTCTTCGTGGCATAGATTCAACAAGGTGCTGGAAGCATTCCTCAGAGATTTTGGTCCATATTGACATGATGGCATCACACAGTTGCCGCAGATTTGTCGGCTGCACATCCCAAAGATGCTCCATACAAGGCAGGATGGATCCATGCTTTCATGTTGTTTACGCCAAATTCTGACCCTACCATCCGAATGTCGCAGCAGAAATCGAGACTCATCAGACCAAGCAACGTTTTTCCAATCTTCTACTGTCCAATTTCGATGAGCTTGTACAAATTGTAGCCTCAGTTTCCTGTTCTTAGCTGAAAGGAGTGGTACCCGGTGTGGTCTTCTGCTGCTGTAGCCCATCTGCCTCAAAGTTCGACGCACTGTGCGTTCAGAGATGCTCTTAGGCCTACCTTGGTTGTAACGGGTGGCGATTTGAGTCACTGTTGCCTTTCTATCAGCTCGAACCAGTCTGCCCATTCTCCTCTGACCTCTGGCATCAACAAGGCATTTCCGCCCACAGAACTGCCGCTCACTGGATTTTTTTTCTTTTTCGGACCATTCTCTGTAAACCCTAGAGATGGTTGTGCGTGAAAATCCCAGTAGATCAGCAGTTTCTGAAATACTCAGACCAGCCCTTCTGGCACCAACAACCATGCCACGTTCAAAGGCACTCAAATCACCTTTCTTCCCCATACTGATGCTCGGTTTGAACTGCAGGAGATTGTCTTGACCATGTCTACATGCCTAAATGCACTGAGTTGCCGCCATGTGATTGGCTGATTAGAAATTAAGTGTTAACAAGAAGTTGGACAGGTGTACCTAATAAAGTGGCCGGTGAGTGTATGTGTATATATATATATATATATATATATATATATATATATATATATATATATATATATATTATATATATATATATATATATATATATATGTGTATTATATATATATATATATATATATATATATATATATATATATATATATATTTATTATACACACATATACATATACACACACAATGCACAATACTGCATTGGGAATTCTGCTTTGTAATTCCACGAGTTCAATCAAATCTTTATACTTGACTGCTTATATTCGTTACCATCTTTTAGTCACCCTTCACTAATTGGCTTTGAACTCCATCACATGTTTCATGACTTACTCAATGAAAAGGTTTGCATAAAACATTAACAATGGTAAAATAGAAGATAGGTTTCGGCCAAACATTTACCAAGGGTCTTGCTGAAAATGTTTTTAGACACCAAAATTCCAACAATAAAAGACTTTTACTTCCATGAATTGGTAGCCATCAAGTCACTTGTCTCCTGATCAATGTATCTGCACATTGCTGCATAATATATATAGCCTTTAATGCAGACAATCAAAAGATAATCTGGTTTAGTCGAAAGGGCATGACGTCTGCAGAAAAATTGCAACAGAACCTAGATGGAATGCTTGGTGAATCATTTAATTCTCTGTTACTACCGAGCAGTCCAATGTCAAAGATTATCCAGAGTGAAACAAATACATCTGAATCGTGCATATCACCCATAGCCAAGGTTATGATACAACTCATACAGTATTTCAAATGTAGTGTATTCAAAGCTTATTTACTTGATTATTTTATAATAATTTAAGAGTAGAAGACATAGCTACTAACCTGGTTGACGAAGATCTAGCTGCAAGTTAGACAATTTCCCATTTCCTTTCGGCTTTTGCCTGAAATCATCTGTAATGCAGGAGTCAGGCCCTAGGTTAGTAAGGCTGGATGCTTTGGTTTTACTCCCCAGTCTGGGGAGCAACGATGGCTCTTTAAAAAATTCACATACAGGCCAATGCATTTCCCTCCCCCATGTTTTAGGATCATCCTCAAAAGGCTTTTTGGGCAAAGGGAGAATTCGGTGATGAAGCTGAGGACTGGGTAGTTGCGATGAAAATGGAGACGAGTAAGGAGACACCTCTTTATTGACATTATTACTTGATGGGAAAAAGTGACGAAGCATAGTACAGTCTACAGGAGGGGTTTTGATGGGTTTCTCCACTTTATTGTTAGATTGAGTCACAGTCAGTGCATTAATAGATTCCTGGGAACTTGTTACCGGTTTCAACAAGCTTGGGCAGACAGTACCACGTCCTCCTTTGTGATCAAGCTGCCCTAACCAATATTCTTTCTCCTCCACATTATCACTTTTAAGAACTCTAAGGAGGCTCTTGTTAACATAACCATGTACATTTTCTGCTTTGTCCTTTTCATTTAGATTAAGTACATCAACTTTAGAGACTGTGTCATTAGCCACTGCAAAGGGGATAGCCACCACATTTTCACACTTGCCTTCCTTAGAAGACGGTTCTTCTGAGAAGCTATAGGTAGTCACCACTTTTTGCACACAAGGACTAAGATCTTGGACTTTGGCAAAAACAGTCCTAATATCCTTCTCAGTGTTGGACTGATCACTATCAATATATTCCAGATTGTCTTTGTTTAATAAATCGCTGTGAGCAGCAGTGTCCTTCTGCTGCCCATGCACCATCATAAAAAAATCTTGCAAGTCCCCCATAGAGGTGCCATTCTGAGAAATTAAAGAGAAGTCACCCAAAACATCATTGTCATACAAGGATTGTGAACTGCCAGCCAATGACTCGGAGCCAAGATTCCCTGAACTCTCACTGGGTTTACCATTAGTGTTTTTTACGGAAAGTCCAGACATATAAACATTCTTGTTCTCTACGGATTGGAGTCTTGGACGTAACAAGTTATCCATTGAGCCTGCCAAAGAAACCTTTATCGATGGGGTCTTTTCTCTAAATGGAGCTGTTCCTTCTTCAGAAGTGCCTTTCCATTTAATTTTTTTGTTCACATAATCCTCTATGCTTTCTTTCCTTCGACTAAACCTCCTTGCCTTTTTCCCCTTGGATGAGATGATCTTTTTTTCCACCGAGGCAGTCAATGACTCTTGGAAATCAACTGGGATGGAGGATTCGTCCAGAAACGGAGATGCTCCAGCCAGGTCCTGAAATTTGCCATCCTGGTTACCCATTTTAGATCCTCGAATCTTGGCTGAGTTTAAGAGATCAACCAGCAATCTATCCTTAGCAGCAGTGAGCTTATAAAGCTCGGAGAGCAGGTCCAGAGTACTGGTTTTCCTTAAGGCCTCTGTAAAGCTTCCATAAGGTGGATCCCTGTGCTGTGCACGCTCTGTCTCCTCCCTGACTTGAAAACAGTTATCGAAGCATGCTCCAGCTTTGTCTCGAGTTACACAGCATTTGTATGTGAATCCCCTGACATTACCCCGAGGAAGATAGAAGCTGACGTAACAGAGCTCTATAATGGGATTGTGCAATTGGAGGATGGAGTTATTGCTCTCCATTTTACGCCTCTAATTATGCCAAAATTTAAATAATATTGTCAGTGTTCTCTCTGCTTCATGACACAGCACGTGATACCCAGACGGAAAATCATCTGACCAACATCCACAATAACGTATCCTGTTTGAACAAGATAAAAAGAGAAGAGAAAAAAAAAAAACAGCGTATCAGATATATGTACCCACCAGGAGACATTTTATGTTTCTGCTATTAACAATATTCTGAACTCTCAGGACTACAGCTTTCTAAATGGTAATAAAATGAAATCAATGACTATAACTAATCATCGATCAACCATTAACACATTTCAAAGACATAGAAATAGAAATATAGGCAACTCCCCAAACTGAACAGAATTACATGCAAAAGCGGCATTGTGTCAAAACGAATTGCAAACATAGCATGAAACCACTCGAAAAGATTTACTAACCATCTAATGGACTTATTGCTGCCACCATATATGAAATTATAATAAATACTAGAGAATCTAGTTACAAATATGTAGGCATTTTGCCACAAAATGTCTAAATTGACAACATTAAAACAAATTCACAAGCGATGTTGAAAGATATGACAGAACTTTAAGGCTAATGTGCACACGTTACGTTTTCTGAGGAAATCACGCTTAAGAAACGCATACGGTACATAAGCATGCCATCATTTTTAATGCATTCTGCAATTTTTGTGCACATGATGTGTTTATTTCCACGAAAAAATGCATCGCGGTAAAAAAAGCAGCAGGTTCATTAATTTTGCGGATTTTTCGCCGCTATTTAATGCATTGGGAAGCTCCGGGAAAAACCACACAAAAAAACGCGCAAAAACGCTAAAAAAAGCATGCAGATTTCTTGCAGAAAATGTCCGGTTTTGTTCAGGAAACTTCTGCAAGAAATCCTGACGATTGCACATAGCCTGAGACATACTTAATTTCGAGGGATACAGGGAGAAAAAAAAAAAAGATTAAAATTGTATAAAAACATCTATTTATACACACTAATAGACGTAGAAGGCTGAATTTATTTTTCTCCCTGTTAGTTGCTTGTGGCACATCTTACTGACTTTAACATGAAAAAAAATGCCAATTTTGATAAGTTATGGCAAAACAGATTTTGTCATTTTTGCATATTTGTATGTAGACATTTATTAGGCAGTATAAAAAAAAAGCAAAATCAAAATAGAGAAGAGAATGCTGACGAAAAATAAAAAGCACATTGAGTTTTAACCCGTTCAGAGATGAAAGTCTCATCTCAGCACTTGCCGGGGTTTACAGAAAATCATTAAGAGCAAAGCAAGCATCACCCATCACAATACATCCCTGACTCACCATTCCTGACAAGTAGAGTGAGCACTACAGGAAATTAAACCAACGCGTTATCCTGCAGTTAGCAGTAAGGTAGCCACCACATAAGAAAGGAAGCCAGCAGATGTAACTACACAGGGTGGGGTATCTGTAAGAACAGGCAGTAATTCATTACGAATAGGACTGCCATCTCCGGGGCGAGACGGCGCAGTAAGGAGCAGAAAAACATTTACAGAACTGTGAGACTGTCGTCATTAGACTGAAATCAGGATGAAATGAGGACACTGCCCTGTTCTAGGTGGTTTACTCCCCAGATGGAAGGGACATTAAGCATCAGCAGGCGTATCCCAAAACTCAAATCACATTAAAGCCCCGCAAATAAAAATGTACCTTGCCAGTAATTATATTAATTGCCTCTTGTCAAGACTCTGGTCAAAGTCTTGATTTGATTCTCTGCAGACTGACAGAACGCCCAGGAGACGTTAACTAAATTAGTCTGCTGCTTCTAACCTTCTCTGCCAAGACTCAGGCAATGTCTGACGCAGCAGGTTGCCCACGTCTGGCTCACTATATATGAGAACCATGCAGATTAAAAAGTGTTAAAGACGACAAAAGTTTGATTTATTACACTGTATCCAATTAAAGCAATGCAAAGTATACCACCTTAGTACTGTTAGGCCCCTTTCAAACATCAGTTTTTTGCCAGTCGCAATCCGTCGAATTTTGAAAAAAAAACGGATCGGCGACTGATGCCGCCAGATCCGTTTTTTTTTTCATAGACTTGTATTAGCGACGGATTGCGATGGATGGCTTCATGTTTCATCCGTCGTTCGCTGGATCCGTCGAAAATGGTTTGTCCGGCGGCTGGAGACAACAGACAAAGTAACTTTTTTTGTGTACGTCGAAAAAATGGACAGTGACGGATTCATTGCAGTCCATCGTTTGCTAGAATGGAAGCCTATGGGCACCGGATTCCGATTTTTTTTTTTTTAACTGAGCATGCTCCGATCCAATTAGCCAGATCCGCTAGTCAGATCCGTGTCAAAAATGGATCCATCGCATCAGTTTTTAACAATCTGCGATGGATCCGTCGAGCCAATGGATTGTGACTGACGGCAAAAAACTGATGTGTGAAAGGGGTCTTAGACTCGCTTATATAGCGCCATCATATTCCACAGTGCTTTATAGACATCTCTGTCCCCATCGGGGCTCACAATCTAAATTCTCTATCGGCATGTCTTTGGAGTGTGGGAAGAAACCGGAAAACCTGGGTGAAACCCACAAAAACAATGGGAGAACATACAAACGCCTTGCAAATGTTATTCTTAGAGGGATATGAACCCAAGTCCCCTGCAGTGTTATCCACTGAGCCAACATCCTGCCATTACAGGTGGTTCTTATGATATCCCTTAATAAATAGCAGACAAACTGTACATCATAAGGATTGCTTCATTTTATTTTAAAGGGAATCTATCATTTGTTTGCTCAGTAATCTGAGTACAATAATCAGGGCCGGTTTTAGGCAAAGTGGGGCCCTAGGCAAAGTTTAAAATGGGGCCCCAAATGCTAACATATTGCACATCATACAGAAGCATTTCTGTTGTATTTACATGCGCTGATCTCAGGCCGCTAAACGAGTGTTTTCGACAATACTGAAGTCGTTGGACGCTTGTTTCCCGGCCTCTTTCCACCATCTCAGAAAGAATGAAGAGGACAGAACGATCACTAATAGATCACTAACAGATCACCATACAGTATCATGTTATCAGCAGCACATCTACAGTTTATACCGGCGATGTGCTGCTGAGAACAAGGATTTTTATTCCGGCATAAACAATCCAATCACCCAATGAATATGCAGCATTTTGCTTGTTTAGTATAATACATCCCATAGTCCTCCATATAATATAATGTGCCCCATAGTCCTCCATACAGTATAATACACACCTCATAGTCCTCCATATAGTATTATACACTTCCCATAGTCCTCCATATAGTATAATACTCTCCTCATAGTCTTCCATATATTAAAATATACTCCTCAGTCCTCCATATAGCATAATACACTCCTCACAGTGCTCCATATAGTATAATGCACTGCCATAGTCATCCATGTAGTACAATTCACTTCCCACAGTATAATGCACCCCATAGTTCTTCATATAGTATCATGTATTCCCCATAGTCCTCGATACAGTATAATTCAGCCCACATATAGTATAATGCAGCCACCACTCCACAGAGTATAATGCAGCCACCCCAGAGTATAATGTAACCCCCCCCACAGAGTATAATGTAACCTCCCCATAGAATATAATGCAGCCCCCCATATAGTATAATGTAGCCCCCTCATAGAATATGATGCAATCACCCCTCATAGAATATAAATTTAATACAGCCCCCCCATAGAATATAATGTAGCCCCGAACAGGATATAATACAGCCCACCTCCCCATAGAATATAATGTAGCCCCATCAAAGGGTATGATGCAATCATCCCTCATAAAATCTAATAATGCCCCACACAGAATATAATGCAGCCCCCTCCATAGAATATAATGTATAATGTACCCCCAAAATATATAACACAGCCACATAGTATATAACACAGCCTCCCCCATAGAATATAATATACCCCTATAGTATATAGCACAGCCCACACAGTAGTATACAGCACTGCCCACACAGTAGTATACAGCACTGCCCACACAGTAGTATACAGCACTGCCCACACAGTAGTATACAGCAGAGCCCACAGTAGTATACAGCAGAGCCCACAGTAGTATACAGCAGAGCCCACAGTAGTATACAGCAGAGCCCACAGTAGTATACAGCAGAGCCCACAGTAGTATACAGCAGAGCCCACAGTAGTATACAGCAGAGCCCACAGTAGTATACAGCAGAGCCCACAGTAGTATACAGCAGAGCCCACAGTAGTATACAGCAGAGCCCACAGTAGAATACAGCAGAGCCCACAGTAGAATACAGCAGAGCCCACAGTAGTATACAGCAGAGCCCACAGTAGTATACAGCAGAGCCCACAGTAGTATACAGCACAGCCCACAGTAGTATACAGCAGAGCCCACAGTAGTATACAGCACAGCCCACAGTAGTATACAGCAGGGCACACAGGAGTATACAGCAGAGCACACAGGAGTATACAGCACAGCACACAGGAGTATACAGCACAGCTCACATCCCCTCTTCCCTCCCCGCCTCTCTCCTCCTGAGAAAGGCCGCACAGTCCAGTAAAAAAACAAAAAAACACAAGCTCCTTACCTCTCCCTGCTCCTGTGTTGTCGGCGGCTGCCGCCGCACTGCCTGTCACACAGCGAGTGCGTGATGACACGCACTCACTGTGTCAGAGGCTGAGCGGGGAATGATGGGAGAGGGAGCGTCAGGTGACGCTCTCTCCTCCATCATTGCTTTGAACTGTACTGGCAGACGCCGGTACAGTTCAATGCGGTGGGGGAGTCGGCGCTGCCTCACAGGGGCCCCAGAGTGGCTGCGTGACTTGCCGCTAGCTGGGGGCCCCTGGGGGAGCGGGGGCCCCAGGCAGCTGCCTGGTCTGCCTGCCCCTAACGCCGGCCCTGACAATAATATAAGAAGTGAGCCTGATTACAGTGGTTTATCACTTATTGGGCTGCGTTTTGCTGTTTCAAAACAAATCAGTGTTTTAGCAGCAGGAGATTATCATTAGAGGACAACTGGCCTCATACATCCTGGTCCAATCCTGCCAACAGCACTGATTAACAGCTCACTGTCACTATAATATGGACACAGGAAACTATAGTGTGCAGGGTTATACAGGGCTCCATGTTTGCGGCTCTGCTAGACTTGCAGCAGAGAAAACAGGGATTATATCACTATTGCTGCACCCAGTAAAATAAGTGACACCGTTGCTATCAGGGTCTCAGTCCCTTCCTCACGCTGCTGTCCGATTACAAAAAAAGCCTGCTTACAGATGCCCTTTAATAAAACTGATAGAGGTAAGTACCCAGCCTTAATTGTTACCCAACTGATATTCTCTGCTCTTGGTACCGCGATGATTTAGATATACACTGAACCATCAGACTGATAGCCCTGACTTGTTGCCTATCAAGAGTAACGCGGCATAGTTGCGCTCTCTCTTCGACATCTCTGCTCTTATAAAGGATCATCTAGCAGCAAAAATAAGGCAAGATAAGAACAAAGAGCTTTGGATGTGTGGGATGATGTGACAAGGTATTCTTGTTATCAGATAATGATATATAGTGGATTTTGAATATAATGGCAACATGGAATATGGTGAATATTATGGATTAAAAATGAATTCGGAAAAAAAATGTTGATTGACAAATATCTAGGGGTATAAAAGTATTGCAACAAAGGGAGGCATTTAAAGGGAACTTGTCAGCAGGATTGTGCACATTAAAGGGAACCTGTCACCCCGTTTTTTCCGTATGAGATAAAAATACTGTTAAATAGGGCCTGAGCTGTGCATTACAATAGTGTATTTTGTGGACCCCAATTCCCCACCTATGCTGCCGAAATACGTTACCAAAGTAGCCATTTTCGCCTGTCAATCAGGCTGGTCTGGTCAGATGGGCGTGGTGTCTTCCCCCAGATCTTGCTTATTTTTCCGTTGGTGGCGTAGTGGTGTGCGCATGCCCAAGTCCAGAATCCACTGCACAGGGGAGGGAAAAGAGCGCGATCTGCACTATTCCCCTGGTGATCGGTGGGGGCGGCCATCTTCCTGTGGCTGCGCGTGCGCAGATGGAGCGCTCTGCTGCCCGGGGCTTCAGGAAAATGGCCGCGGGATGCTGCACGTGCGCAGATGGAGATCACGGCAGCCATTTTCCTGAAGCCCCGGGCAGCAGAGCGCTCCATCTGCGCACGCGCGGCCACAGGAAGATGGCCGCCCCCACCGATCACCAGGGGACTAGCGCAGATCGCGCTCTTTTTCCACACCTATGAAGTGGATTCGGGACTTGGGCATGCGCAAACCACTACGCCACCAACGGAAAAATAACCAAGATCTGGGGGAAGACACCACGCCCATCTGACTAGACCAGCCTGATTGACAGGCGAAAACGGCTACTTTGGTAACGTATTTCGGCAGCATAGGTGGGGAATCGGGGTCCACAAAATACACTGTTGTAATGCACAGCTCAGGCCCTATTTAACAGTAATTTTATCTCATACGGAAAAAACGGGGTGACAGGTTCCCTTTAACCTACAGACACAGTGGCAGGTCAGCTCCGTTACACTGATTAAAATGATACCTTGGGCGATGAAATCAGTCTTGTGGTTGCTGTTTAATCTTTATTTTCAGTTTTGAGTTAATAATATGCTTGTGCTTTGGGGCGGCTTCTGGGAGGAAGGGGGGGGGGTCTCCATGTGGTGCTCTGCTTAGGTATTAATCTGTATGGCTTCTGACAGATCACTGATCCTTCAATGACCTGCCCCCTATTTTACATACTGTATATTATGTATATATTGAAAAAAAAAATCACTTTCAGCAGGCAGGTACCGGTGGCGGGCGCCTGCGCTGCAGCATGATCGCATGTATAATGTGCATTTCATTCTTTTATTTGCTAGTTTAAATAAATTCATAAATAAAAAAATTCTGTCTCAAACTGTCGCCAGTGCAGTAGCATCTATCGGCAATCCCATAGATGCAACTGTGCAGGCGCCATCTTGCTTGAGAAAAAAAAAAAGAATTGCCTCTTCAAAGATTGTGCTGCCGATGCCTGCGCAGTAGCATCTATGGGATAGAAGGTCGGGTAGTCTATACCATCATTAGATCATATTTTTTTGGAAGGAAAAATGAAGACCAATTGTAAGCTGGAAACAGCATAAAATTAGGAGCTATACAAGTAGAAATAATAAGAGTGAATATGGAGAATTTATAGAAAAACTGGAATTAGAAATTTTAAGTTAAAAACATGTCTAGTCCACTTATAGAGATGGTGACAATTTGCTGATGAAGAGTTCACCAAGGAAACACGATTATCAAACACTTAGTCGGCTACTTACCCTCAATTGTTTTTACACACAACTTCTGCACTTCGTTTTTCTCATGTCTGTTTGTATGCGTATTTAGTGAGTGTTTGCGTATATTATAGTGTGTAGGGACCATTAGAGATTAGTAAAAATATTTCAGTGAAATTCAATTCTAGTCAAATGTTAAAATCCAAATTTGCTATTTTTCTGCACCATTCATCATTAACGGCCATCAAATTAGAAAACAAATAATTTTACTTACCTCTTTGGTCTCACCGCATCACCAGTCCGATGCTCACTAAATTTTCAGATTGCCTTCACTTGTGCAGACATCCCTGGGCCTCTCAGCATTGATGGGGTTCTGTGCAATTTTGCGAAAATGTCATGGTGTCATGACGTCACGGTGTCATGATGTCACGTCATGAGTCATGAAGCCATGAGTCATGACCTCGTGTGTGCATGCACAGAACGCTCCCAGACTCACTCAAAGCTACAAGTCTTGGCCTCCAAGGGATGTCAGTATGACTGAAGGTGATCTGATTATGCAGTGAGGACTGGACAGGTCACTGGTAAGGCGAGTATATGGATTTTTCTCATTTTTTTTTTTTTTTTTACATATGAAGATTATTATTATTATTATGCTCTGGGGTCTAGAGAGACCCAAGAGAAAACTAAAATACAATAAATTTCCTGGTAAAAACTATGCACAGCTGATATATACAGGCGACATGTGCCCGCAACAACCGCAGGTGGAATCGCCATCCACCCATGGCTGTTAACTACTCTAATGCCGCTCAATTTCTGAGCATTGATGACCCCATCACATTATCGCGGGTCACTGATGGGTCGGCATGACAACCAGAGGTCGTAAGCAGCTCTATGGTTGTCATAGCCAGATTGCTATTAACACCACCTTGTGGTCGGTGCTCATAGCATGTGAGCATTTCTGATCATCGCATGTGTGTAGCAGAGGCGATCAAAGTATTACAGCTTCTAGTCTCCCATGGAGACTATTGAAGCATGCCAAAAAATGTTTTTGAAAATATATATTAAAAAACACCCAAAATAAAGCAATAAAAAAAAATCAAATATACACATATTTGGCATCGCCAAGTTCAGAATCACCCGATCAATATAAAAAAAAAGAATTAACCCAATCGCCAAAAGGCGTAACGAGAAAAAAAATTCAAAACGTCAGAATTACGTTTTTTTGGTCGCAGCTATAGTACATTGCAATTTTACATTTTTTTTCACTACTTAAATCAAAAAGAACCTAGACATTTTTGGTGTCTGTGAACTCGTAATGACCTGGACAATCATAATGGCAGGTCAGTTTTAGCATTTAGTGAACATGGTAAAAAAAAAACCAAAACTGTAAAATTGCACTTTTTTTTTGCAAATTCACCACATTTGGAATTTTTTTCACGTTTTCCAGTACATGATATGCTAAAAACCAATGGTGTCGTTCAAAATTACAATATGTACCACAAAAAAAACAAGCCTTCGCATGGCCATATTTACCGAAAAAAAAAAAAAAAGTTATGGCTCTGGGAAGAAGGGGAGCAAAAAATGAAAACGCAAAAATGAAAATACCGCTGGTTGTGAAGGGGTTAAAGAGAAACTGCCAGGAGGAATTATCTAAAGCTAAAAATCGATAAATGAATCGATGAGCGTTTTTTTAAATTATCTGCAAGTTTATTGGGAAGTGACAGCACTTCCAGCTATATCCTAAACTGTCCACAATTTACTGTTTTTCATCACTGTATAATTAAGACAATATTGAGCTTTGATCTTGGTACATAATTTGGGGCAATTTTTTAAATTTATAAAAGAAAAAAAAGTAATTGTTGCCTATGCCAACCAATCTCACAGCTTTTTTATTTTATCAGAGCACTTTTAAAAAAAAATAAACTGTGCCTTGTTGCTAAGGGGAAAGAAAGTACGGTTTTCTTCTAAACATATTTGACGGGAAGTGATGAGTACTGTAGGCTTACTTGCTTTATTTGGAGCCCTGTTGCAGGGGAAAAAAATGTATATCGTATATATTTGTTTATTTTCTTGTAATATGGTCCTGTTTCCTGTACCTTTTAAAAGGTAGTTCATATTGAACCAACATAACGGCATAAGGAAGGAAGCCACAATGGATGGAACTGATGGAACTCGAAAAATATCAACCAAATGAGGCAATGAAAAATGATAGAAAAAACCTTGACCACTATTTAGAAGTGAAATATGCACAGGGTTCTACAACTATGGTAAATATATGATAAATGGTATTAAAGCAAATATACAATATTTTACCACTTAAAGAAAAAAAACTTAAAAATAATAACTTTCAAGTGCCTGGAAAGGACTCATTCTAATTCCACATCAATTTTTAATTGCTTTGTAGATTAATTGGCCTTCTATTCTGATAAGCAGAGCTTAATATATTTCCAAAGAACAAAGTGTACCAAAATAAAGCTGTACTTTCTCTTTCCCACAAAAAAAAACGTCATTTAATTATTATGGTAGATCTCTGTACCCGCAAAGTAGAATTTACTGATCCATGAAAAAAAAAAAAAAAGTAGTAATCTTGTGCTCGCACGAACTATTGCAAACTATTGCAAAGACTGAAAGATCTTTGGCAATTGCTTATATGATTTCTATTTTCCATGTCTTCTTAGTTTATGAGGCCTACAGCCAAAATCCTATTTTGGACAATGCATGGGGAAAAGTCGTAAGAGATATACACCACAGAGCAGAATATATGGTTGGAGTGAAGAAATTTTTTTTCCATATGGCAAGATGCTATGCGCAACAGTTTTTCCACCAAGGACAGAAGGAAATTTGTTTGCTGGCCCCTTCATCACTTCTCATGATTCTAGAGCCCACCTCCCCTCTTCATTTGATAACTTAAGTTTCCAAAGAGATGGGGATTCCCGCCGAGCATCTTGTCATCTAACAACAAAGATGATTGGACCAATGCTCTTTCAAGTGGACCTGTACAGCCATGTGGGATTTTCTTCTGGTAAGTACACCCTTGGTTGAAGATTTGGAGATGATGGCAAGGACTGATGAAGTCCACCAGAGAATTTTAGACTGCTTATTTTTGCTTCTACTGTAGTGACGTAAAATCTGGAAGCAGACAGCTGAATTTTCAATAAATAAATGGCTCAAATTGCAGAGATTTATTGTGCGTAAAAAGTCCAATTTCATTTGTGCTTTGGATTACTTTTTCAGCAGTTATTTAGTGAAAAAAAAATTGCAAAGCTTCTGCTGCCCATCTCAAAGTTAAAAGCAAACAGCACACAGATGGCATCCAAGTGCTGACTGTGATTTTCACAGATCCATTGATTTGCATTGGCAAGTTTGATCTGCAACTAGGATGTATTACGGCACTCCATTTGAAGGGAAATATGGTGCTCAAGTAGGTCAGCCCCTGAAGTGCCAGAGTCACACCAGCGTATGGCATCGGATGCGATATGCTAATGACTCTCAGCTCCAGCTCTGCTGCAAGCGGGAACTGAGTGTCATGCTACTGTGCTCCGATCCTCTCGCATGAGACAATAGGAGCTCAGCTGTGGAGGAGAAGGAGAAAGTAATTTCTCCATCTCCTCGGTGGACGGCGGCTTGGTTTGATGCCCCAGGATCCAACAGAAGATGTTGAATAACTTGAAAAATGTTTGCAGATTTGTTGCACTGTAAGAGTGTGATTAGAGAACTGGTCTATAGTGAGAGATAGTGAATAAGAATAAAGCTGAAACTTTGCACTTTTAGGAAAGTGATTAATATTGTTGGAAGAAGAGAGTTAGTATAACTATATGCTAGCAATGAAAAAGAAGAAAATGAGGGCACTCACCAATCTTTCACGTTCTTAGTCCTTTATTGCAACATGATCCAGTTAAAACACATGGCCGGGGAAGAGAGAGAGCCGAAGCCCGTGTGACCAGGCGAGAGACGACAGCTGTTTCGCGCTGTGCTTTGCGCTTCTAAAGGTCAGCTTGTGCATAATACCCAATACCGGGCACCCACGACCCTGGCGGGTGACTCATTGGGAATCGCACTGCACTCGTATGTTTCATTCGCACCCATAGACTTGTATATGTGCAAGGGAGCTGAATCTCGCTGCAAATCGCTACATGCTGTGATTGTTCTCTCATGCTGAATCAGAGTGAGAAAATAATCGCAGATCTGTGCTGCCCCATAGAATAGTACTAGGCAGCGTGCTAAGCGATTTTTTATTGTTATACGGTAGTGTGACCTTAGGATGAAAAATGGACAGCTCTTTTTATTTATTTATTTTTTTTAACTGACCACATGGTCCACAAAAGCATTAAGCTACTTACGGGTAGCGGCATTTTTCAGAGGCCCATGACAGCACCACGAGAGAGGGGATCCGCCCCTTTAGGAACAGGAAACCCACAGATACAAAAGGGCGGCACCTCTCCCACGCATCAGTTGGATTACAGAGCCTGAGAGGACTACCGCAGTTAATGACAAGCAAACACAATATTGTATACAATTAAACACAATGACTTTAATAAAGTAACACACGTGAGAAGATAACATTTCTTCTTTAAATTATTTAGTTGATTATAAACCCAGGATGTGCAACCCCATGTGAAAAGGGAGGGAACTAAGGGTGCTGTCATGGGCCTCCGAAAAATGCCACTACCCGTAAGTAGCTTAATGCTTTATTCGGACTCCCATGACAGCACCACGAGAGATTTACAGAGATGTAAGCTACCTTAGGGAGGGACCACAGCCTGTAGCACCCTTAACCCGAAGGTGAGATCTGAGGAGAACCCCAAGTCCAACCTATAGTGTTTAAAAAAGGTGGAAGGGGATGACCATGTGGCCGCCTTACATATCTGGTCGACCGACACTCCAGACCTCTCTGCCCAGGATGACGCCATGGCTCGGGTGGAATGTGCCCTCAGATTCTGCGGAGCTGGACCCCCACCTGTCGTGTAAGCAAGAGAGATAGCCTCCCTAATCCACTTAGCAAGTATGTATTTTGATGCTCTAGCCCCTTTCCTTGGACCTTGGAAGGATAGGAATAGTGCATTATCCTTCTTCCAATCATTAGTGACCGAGATATATTGAAGAAGGCATCTCCTGACATCTAAGGTATGGAGCTCCCTTTCTTTAGGGTTAGAAGGATTAGGGATAAACGAAGGTAAAACTATCTCCTGCGATCTGTGAAACTGGGATACTACTTTTGGTAAGTAGGCTGGGTCCGGTCTAAGGATAACTCTATCCTGGAGAAATTCTATATACGGGGGAAGTCTAGAGAGTGCCTGGATGTCTCCTATCCTGCGAGCTGATGTTATAGCTACTAGGAAAGCTGTTTTGAGAGACAACATCCTGACTGAGGCTTCATTCAACGGCTCAAAAGGGGCCTTTGTCAAAGAAGAAAGGACAAGATTTAAATCCCATGGTACCATTTTGTTTCTATAAAGTGGTCTAATTCTACCGACCGCCTTAATGAATCTCGACACCCAGTAGTTTCCCGCAATATTACATGAGAACAGGGCCCCAAGTGCAGAAACTTGTACTTTTAGTGTGCTTGTGGAGAGTTTTAACTCTAACCCTCTTTGTAAAAATTCCAATATTTGACGTATTGGTACACCATCATTAATATTAAATTCTGAGGAAGTTAAGAACTTTCTCCAGGTTCTGGAGTAGATTCTTGTTGTTATTGGCTTTCTACTTCTTAAAAGGGTATCGACTAATTTAGGAGAGAAGCCTTTATTTTCTAACAATGACCGCTCAAACTCCAAGCCGTCAAATGAAGTCCCTTCACTTGTGGATGGAGTATCGGCCCCTGGGAGAGTAAATTTGGGATGTCTGGAAGTACCCAGGGATCGCCCACTGACATCGTCCTGAGCCATGAAAACCAGGTTCTCCTGGGCCAAAAGGGAGCAATCAGAATGAGTCTCGCACGATCTTCTCTGACCTTCCTCACCACTAGAGGTAGTAGGTTCAGTGGCGGGAAGGCATAGGCCAGAGAAAAATCCCATTTTATGAGGAATGCGTCCACTGCCAGTGGATTTTCCCTGGGATTTAGGGAACAAAAGTTTTTTACTTTTTTGTTTTCTCTTGTGGCAAATAGGTCCACTACCGGTTGACCCCACAAGCGTACAATCTGTTTGAAGATGTCTCCGTTTAGAGACCATTCTCCTTGCTTTAGAACATTGCGGTTGAGAAAGTCCGCTTTTATGTTGTCTTTTCCTGTGATGTGCAAAGCAGTCAAGGATTGTAAATTCTCTTCTGCCATCCGGAGGAGACGAACTGTGATCTGCATCAGAGCCTCGGAGTGTGTCCCTCCTTGATGATTTATATAGGAGACTGCCACCCGGTTGTCTGAGAGGATCCTGACGTGGTGGCCCTGCAGATACATGAGGAGGTTTTTAACTGACAATTCGATTGCTAATAATTCTCTCTGATTGGAAGAGGATGTTGAGTATGGTTCCCATTGGCCTTGCACTACAATGTCATTCATGTGAGCCCCCCAACCTGAGGAGCTGGCATCCGTAGTCACAACCCGGGACACGTCTATCATCCAGGGAACACCTGCTGACAAATTATCCCTATCCAGCCACCAACTTAGGGATTTGAGAGTCGCTGGTTCTAGCGTTATTTTTTCCTCTAATACACCCCTCAAGATCCTATCCTTAACCAAAATCTCCTTCTGGAGGGATCTAGTGTGAAAGTGTGCCCACCTTACCGCTGGAATGCACGATGTGAGGGACCCCAACAGGGACATAGCTTGCCGCAGGGTCATAGAGGGTGTATTTACTGCTTTCAGTACCTGATGCTGAATCTGAGATAGTTTATTTTCCGGAAGATAACACTGTTGTGTAGTTGAATCTAGTACTAAGCCCAGAAACTTTTGAATTTTTTGAGGCTGTAATCGAGATTTTTCAAAATTAATTATCCAGCCCAGGCGTTCCAACTTAACCCTAGTTAGTTCTAGTTGGGACAAACAGTGTTCTACCGAGTTACCTATTATGAGGAAATCGTCCAGGTATGGGACAATAAGGACATTAGATTCCCGCAAGTGAGCCATCACCTCTGCCACTATTTTTGTGAATACTCTAGGGGCTGATGTTATACCGAAAGGAAGAGCTCTGTACTGAAAATGATAAACAACCCCTTCCATTAATACTGCTACCCTCAAGAACTGCTGGAAATCCACATGAATAGGTACGTGGTAATAGGCATCCTTTAAGTCGACTACCACCATAAAGCAGTTTTTGAACAGTATCTTTATTGTTGAGCTGATGGACTCCATCTTAAAGGTATGCTTAACCAAAAAACTATTAAGATGTCTGAGATTTATAATGGTTCTATACGAGTTATCAGGTTTTTTAATAAGAAACAAGGGAGAATAGAATCCTTTCCCTCTATCAGTCTCTGGAACCTGTGTAAGAACATTTTTAGCACAGAGAGACCAAACTTCTTCTTCTAGAGCAGATTGTTCTAGGGGATTAGAACATAAGGGCGTTAACATAAATTTATCCCGTGGGGTATGGCAAAACTCAAGAGTAAGACCTCGAGAAATAGTATCTTGCACCCAGACACTATTCGTGATCTCTGACCATTCTGAACCAAAATGTAAAAGTCTGCCCCCCACCGGGGCTCCTAGTCATTTGTCCTCCTTCTTCCTTTCTTTTGAGGAACGACGGAACATATATCCCGTACCTCGTCTACGTCTGTCGTCCCACCTAGACCGATCCCTTGAAGGTGAAAAGGTACGCTTCCCTCCGCGACCGAACCTTCTTTTATTAAAGGGACGACGGTAGGACCCCAGCAGGTTGGGGAACTTCTTTTTGTCATCTCCCGCTTTCTCTAGGAGATCATCTAAGGTGGGCCCGAATAGGTACTCCCCTTTACATGGAATGATGCAGAGTTTTGATTTTGACTGTATATCGCCTGGCCAACATTTCAGCCAAAGAGCCCTTCTGGCCGCATTCGAGAGACCTGCTGCCCTAGCAGCCATTTTGACAGAGTCAATAGACGCATCTGATAAGAAAGCAGCTGCTTCTTGGATCAGTGGTAAGGCAGTCAGGATAGAATCCCTTGATGCACCTTCTTTTAACTGAGTCTCTAATTGTTCCAACCAGACCATCATTGATCTGGCTGTACAGGTTGAAGCCACCGCAGGCCTTAAAGAACCAGCCGCCATCTCCCAGGTACTTTTTAGAAAGGTATCCGCTTTTCTATCAAGGGGGTCCTTAAGGGTCCCCATGTCCTCAAAGGGGAGAGAGGCCCGTTTGGCCACCTTGGCTATTGCCGCATCCAACTTAGGGGCTTTTTCCCAGTTGGTGACTGCAGGATCATCAAACGGATATCTGCGCTTCTGCGCTGGAGGTAAGGAACCCTTTCTCTCTGGTTTTTTCCACTCTTTATTGATAAGAGCCTGGATTTTTTCATTGAGCGGGAAGACTCTGCATTTTTTCTGCTCCAACCCACTGAACATAATTTCCTCCTTGGAAAGTTGGGGTCTCGGTTCCGTTATGCCCATCGTTCCTCTGACCGCCTTGACCAGCTTATCTACTCGATCGAGGGGTAGACCGAAGCGGGCGGTGTCCTCATCCGAGGAAGAGGATGACGCAGCCGAACCGGAGAAAACTTCCTCCTTATCCTCTTCTACTGAAGAATCGGAGAGTAACGGAGCTTTGGATTTAGAGCTTCCTCCTTGAGCAAAACCCTTTAAGGATTGTCTGACCTCCATTCTGATCATCTCCTTTAAGCTGGTGGTCATAGTAAGGGATTCCTCCGCCACCTGAGGGGGGTAAGTAAAGCAATCTAATCCCTGTAGATATAATGCTCTCCCCCTCTCCCCTTTCCTGAGACCTCACCATCTGCTGTATACAGGGGCCACATAACTTTTTAGGGCACGAATCAGGTAGGGGAACCCCGCAGATTCCACATTCCCTGTGTTTCGCCTTCCCGGCACATTTCTTCCCCTAAAATGGAACATATGAGGGGAATCCTGTCACTGAGTGAACTTTCACGGAGATCACTTACCAGCGCTGCCCAAAGAAAAAAGTACCGGAATACGAGGGGGATTTCTCCTGGCTGACGTTCCAGACCCCTGTCTGGAGGTGCTTTTGTGGCCAGATTCACTACTCCTTTTGTCGCGATCCTTCTCTTTAGGCTTCTGGGACACCTCTTCCCGAAGCTGCACGTGCTCGTCCTCCATCTTTACCAGATATGAGGCCAGAAGCAAGGGATCACGATCCGGAGTTCTTTTTATAGCCCCTCCTCCGGTCAGCAGCTGTGCCCAGCGCTCCCCTGATTGATCTTTCCGGCCTCCCCCTGGTGCAGGCGGTTTTCTCTAGGGCCGAGAACGCCGGCGACGCTATACCGGTGGGCGCCGCCATCTTGGATACACTGCGCATGCGCAGGACCCTGGAAACCCGGAAGTGACTGTCGACTCCTCCCCCGACGTCACCCGGGCTCCCAGCGCTTTACCATCAGCGCGCAGAGCGGCGAGGACGCCGGACAGAGCCGCAGCACCCCGGGTTGCGCCCCCAAGCGCCGCCGTACATAGAGACCCCAGCCACCTCAGCAGGAGGAGACCCCGGGGAAATACTCACCCGGCGCTGGCTTGGAGACAGGACACCACCGGCGACCGCTCCCTGCTGGAATGCCACCGCCATGCAGCCCTACCAGGACCATCGTGGCATCATCCAGGAATTCCGCACCGGCCGAGGTAGGAGACCCCCTCGCTACCTGAGTCGGCCGGCCGGCCTGGGATCCTTTTGTAAATTCTGTAGGATCCCGTCCCATTAGGAACAGGAAACCAACTGATGCGTGGGAGAGGTGCCGCCCTTTTGTATCTGTGGGTTTCCTGTTCCTAAAGGGGCGGATCCCCTCTCTCGTGGTGCTGTCATGGGAGTCCGAATAAATAAAGATAGAACACATACTTGTTGTAATATAATAGCGAAAATCTAGAGTCTGAATGTGGCCTAACTGTTCCTATTTATAATACTTTGCATCTGAACATTTCCATGATTTCCTTAGATAAACTATAGTGGGAAATACACCTCACATAGCTCTCCGCTAGTGATGAGCGAGCGTGCTCGTCACTACTCGTTAATCACTCAAGCATCAGTGTGCTCGGCATGCTTATTACTCGGCAACTATTTTTTTTTTTAATGTTTAAGAAGGAGCTCAATTCCCAGCCCCGAATGTTTGGCAGTTTTTAAGACAATGAACATGTGGGGATTGTCTGCCTGTCACTGTAATACCGCAGCCATCTTGGTTGTGGCATTACTGTGATTGGCTGGCCACATAGCATCATCAGCTCTATACAAGACCAGTGCTCATCATACTGTACATCGGAAACAACAACAAGACTAGGGAGAGGTGATGGTGAAAGAGCCACAGAATTGTAGCTGCATATTAGCCAGGAATTCAACCACATTAAGATTTCTGTTAAGTACAACAGCCCTTCTTCGGGCAAATGATAATTAAAGTGAATCTGTCACCCCATTTTAGGCTTATAAGCTAAAGGTACCTTCACACGAAGCGACGCTGCAGCGATAGCGACAACGATGCCGATTGCTGCAGCGTCGCTGTTTGATCGCTGGGGAGCTGTCAACACAGACCGCTCTCCAGCGACCAACGATGCCGAGGTCCCCGGGTAACCAGGGTAAACATCGGGTTGCTAAGCGCAGGGTCGCGCTTAGTAACCCGATGTTTACCCTGGTTACCAGCGTAAAAGTAAAAAAAACAAACAGTACATGCTCACCTGCGCGTCCCCCAGCGTCTGCTTCCTGACACTGACTGAGCTCCGGCCCTAACAGCACAGCGGTGACGTCACCGCTGTGCTTTCACTTTCACTTTAGGGCCGACGCTCAGTAAGTATCAGGAAGCAGACGCTGGGGGACGCGCAGGTGAGCATGTACTGTTTTTTTTACTTTTACGCTGGTAACCAGGGTAAACATCGGGTTACTAAGCGCGGCCCTGCGCTTGGTAACCCGATGTTTACCCTGGTTACCAGTGTAAAACATCGCTGGTATCGTTGCTTTTGCTTTCAAACACAACGATACACGGCGATCGGACGACCAAATAAAGTTCTGGACTTTATTCAGCGACCAGCGACATCACAGCAGGATCCTGATCGCTGCTGCGTGTCAAACGAAACGATATCGCTAGCGAGGACGCTGCAACGTCACGGATCGCTAGCGATATCGTTACAAAGTCGTTTCGTGTGAAGGTACCTTAAGGCCACCACCATCAGGGGCTTATCTACAGCATTCTATAATGCTGTAGATAAGCCTACCATTTAACCTGAAAGAAAAACAAGTTAGATTATACTCACCCCGGATTGGTCGGGTCCAATGGGAGTCGCGGTTCAGGTCCGACACCTCCCATCTTCATACGATGACGTCTTCTGCTTCCTGCCGCGGCTCCTGAGCAGGCATACTTTGTCTGCACTGTTGAGGGCAGAGCAAGGTACTGCAGTGTGCAAGTGCCGGGAAAGGTCAGAGAGGCCCGGGGACTGTGCACTGCAGTACTCTGCTCTGTCCTCAACAGGGCAGACAAAGTACACCTGCGCAGGAGCCGTGGCAGGAAGACAAGAAGAGGACGTCATCGTATGAAGATAGGAGGTGCCAGACCCAGACCGCGACTCCCATTGGACCGGACTGGGACCGCCCCTGGGCGAGTGTAATGTAACTTGTTTTTCTTACCTTTCAGGTTACATTGGGGGCTTATCTACAGCATTATAGAATGCCTTACCTTATAGGCCTAAAATGGGGTGACAGATTCCCTTCAAATAGTAATACTTCTGTTAGCAGCACTTAGGGAGAGATTGTGCTGAAGGGATAGTGTAGACAGGATAGGGTGAACTGCATTGTCCTTTATGCTGCAGCCTGCAACTCTTCTCAAAACTCTTTCCCCCATCTCAGGGCTAGTATTCTTTTTGCCCTTAATGCTGTAAATGGTTCTGAGCAGGGAAATATTATACACCATTTTTACTGCTGCAGTTGTGAGTCAAAAGCATACAGCCAGACTTGGTTGGATCTCAATAGCATCACCGTATTGCTCCTGCAGTGATGCCAGTCCGTCTGAGGTGTGCAAATTAGCCTGCAATAGTAATATTGCAATTTTTTTTCAGCAGTGAAATTTTATATAATATTATATTGTGCTACAGTTGAACCTCAAAAACCGAAGAAACAAAATTATTTGGTTACAAATAGGATTGCTATATTGATATCGCAGTCTTGTACATCCATCTGAAGTGGGCACATTTTGCTGGCATTGTAATACTGCAACTTTATCAACAGGGATATTTCATATGCAATTTAAAATGGGCAAGGCACGTGATAAGGTACAGGTAAGTGATTGTGATGCTGATGGCGAGCGCAGAGGCCGAGACCATGGGCAAGGTGAAACTGTGCCTGCCGTGGGAGCACAACAAACATCTTATTGATCTTGTTTCCTGTCCTACTTTGCAGAGGGGCATGGAACACCACTAAGATCAGTGTAAAAAGGTTGTTAAATGGATAGCAGATAATGCATTCTGTCATTTAGCCAGCCCCACCCCGTCTTCCATATGGTTCAGTCTTAGTAGCCATGCTTCTGGACCACATAATCCTCACCCTGATCCTCCTTCCTCCCGCTGCCTAGTGCCCAGAGAAAAGTAATCCCACACTTGGACCCTCTGAAGAGCGGTTCACATTTCCATTTGTAGATTCTGGCCTCTCGCCCTGCCAATTTCAAGTGGGACATGAGGAGATCGCATGCAGCAGCGATGCCGAAATAATTGAGCAGCCATGCTCGCAAGAAGGTGGGAAAATTCAATTAAGGTACCGTCACATTAAGCGACGCTGCAGCGATATAGACAACGATGCCGATCGCTGCAGCGTCGCTGTTTCGTTGTTGTGTGGTCGCTGGAGAGCTGTCACACAGATAGCTCTCCAGCGACCAATGATGCCGAAGTCCCCGGGTAACCAGGGTAAACATCGGGTTACTAAGCGCAGGGTCGCGCTTAGTAACCCGATGTTTACCCTGGTTACCAGTGTAAATGTAAAAAAAAGCAAACACTACATACTTACATTCCGGTGTCTGTCGCGTCCCCCGGCATCCGCTTCCCTGCACTGTGTAAGCGCCGGCCCTAAAGCAGAGCAGTGACGTCACCGCTGTGCTCTGCTTTACGGCCGTCCGGCGCTGACACAGTGCAGGGAAGCGGACGCCGGGGGACGCGACAGACACCGGAATGTAAGTATGTAGTGTTTGCTTTTTTTTACATTTACAATGGTAACCAGGGTAAATATCGGGTTACTAAGGGCGGCCCTGCACTTAGTAACCCGATGTTTACCCTGGTTACCAGTGAAGACATCGCTGAAACGGCGTCACACACGCCGACTCAGCTATGTCAGCGGGTGAGCCAGCGACGAAATAAGGTGCTGGCCTTCTAGCTCCGACCAACGATGTCACAGCAGGATCCTGATCGCTGCTGCGTGTCAAACACAACGATATCGCTATCCAGGACGCTGCAACGTCACGGATCGCTATCGTTATCGTTGTTATGTTGTTCAGTGTGAAGGTACCTTTACTGATGCAAGAGCTGGTTGATAAGACACAATTGCCAAATGGTTGTTCTATCAGCAAGTCAAGAGGAGGACCAGTGGGCGGAAGTGGAAGTCTAGGTGATTAAAGATGAAGTCACTGACCCAACCTGGGAAGATGACATGTAGAGCGAGGACAGCCAGGAAGAGGCATTGGGGTGGCCAGATATACAAGGCAAGCCAAGGTTTAGGTGTTCCATAGTCTGGTGCTTTTTTTTTTTAAAGACAGTTTATTTGACCCATAAGAGGCCATTTGCAACATGTGCCATGCCAACATCAGCAAGTGCAGCACAACTACCAGCCTGATCGCCACCAGCATACTGAGGCACAAGCAAGCAAAGCACCCAACTACTTGGGTACAGAAACAGTGTCAACGGGTGACACCACTGCTTCTTCCCCTGTTCTACGTACACACCAATCCACTTGTCCATGATGTAGGCAAAGATGCCTCCCACCCTGCACCTGTCATTGCACACTTGCAACGACATCTTTGTCCCAGAGCAGATTTCATTTGTCCCTAGCCCAGTCCTTGGAACGCAAGCATAAATATGCAGCCACCCACCCACAGGCTACAATGCTAAACGGCCACAATTACAGACTTCTTGCCCTGGAAATGTTGCCGTTCAGGCTTGTGAAGACGGAACCTTTCAGCAACCTAATGGCACCACCAATATTTCTCCCGGTGTCCGATAACATTAGCCGTGCCCTAACCAAGGCTGTGACTGGGAAGGACCACTTAACCACGGACACCTGGAAAAGTGCGTGTGGCCAGGGATGCTCAATTTCCCTAATGGCACACTGGGTGAACATTGTTGAAGCCGGGACCCAGTCGGACCCTGGGATGGAAGATGTGCCACCAACACAGAATACTGTGGGCCCTGGTTCAACCAGGGGTGCCCCCACCTTCTACAGCAGTTCCTGCACCTACTCCTCACCCTCTCTCACACAAACGTCAACATCAGTCAGAAGCTGGAAGCACTGCAACACTATCTTGTCAAAACAGCAACCAGCTCAACTGAAGCTAAATCTGATTAGGTGTCAGACAGCACACCGCGGTGAAGTTGTTGAAAGGTCTAACAGACCAGACTGATCAATGGCTCTTGCCCCTGAACCTATAACCAGGCATGGTCATGTGTGACAATTGCCATAACTTGGTGGCAGCTCTGAAGCTTGGCAACCTCACAAACGTACCATGCCTGGCCCACATGCACAACTTAGTTCAGCGGTTTCTCAAAACCTACCCAGATCTGCCTGAGCTACTTGTGAAAGTATTCATGTGTGCACACTTCCAAAAGTCAGCTACTGCTGCCATTGCCCTGGCAGTGCTGCAGCAACGTTTGCAACGAGAGCTGATGAGTGGGCATGGATCTCTGACATCTCTGCGGTTCTCCAAAATTTTGAAGATTCGATCAAAATTGAGAGCGGTGATTACGCCCTAATCTGCATCACCATCCAGCTTATCTGTCTACTGAAATGCTCGCTGCTCACAATTAAAGAGGAGTCTTTGCAGGTGGAGCAAGTTGTGATGGAGCAAGAAATTATATTGGGTGATGTTACAAAGCACAGCCTCATTTCATCTTCTCAACACAGATTGGATGATAATGAGGTGGAGCTAGTTGCCTGCACTACAGACAGTAGTACCCACACCGCCATCCCATCTATTCAGCATAGATGGCCTGAAGATGAGGAGGAGAGGGAGGAGGAAGAGGACAACATGGACAGTCTAACAAGAAAAAAGAACATTTTTTAGTCAGCTCACCGTCCTCGTCTCACTCCAGGAGTCCGTCCGTCAGCCAGGGTCGCGGCTCGGCAGCCACAGCAACGAAATCCAAAAAAAGTGTATTACCCAGCGACGACGAATTTGCTGCACTTTCAGAGGTCTTATATGTTTAAAACTTCCATTTTATTGAAGAATAGTAGAAAATATATAAAAGAGCACAGTTACATGCAGTCAGATGAGCCAGTGGACATCTAGAACCAACATGTTTCGGCCTGTAACAAGGCCTTAATCATGGACAGTCGTCCTCTTGGTGGGGACAGGGAAGTCTTGGCTGTTGGCAGTCTGGCACACATGGTTTAGTTTATGTTCTGCTGCCTCTCCCGTGACCCTCGCATTGTATGCATTTTGACCAGCACTGACTACTGGTTGGTCACTCTTCTAGACCCACGCTACAAGGAGAACTAAACATCTGTCCTTCCCATGGTGGAGATGTTTAATAAATTGTTTCAGTACCAGAACGCCCTAGTTGAAGGATTATTTAAAAAAAATCCCATCTGACAATGCTGGCGGCAGAGGTCACAGTTCATTGGACAACCAAGGAGTGGGGATAGGGTCTAGGGAGACACACACCAGATGCAGCAGAGGCGGGGGAACACTCAAGGGTCTGGGACAGTTTTCTCAGACCCTCCCATCGCTCAGGCCCTGATGTGTGGGGTACTCTGATAAGGAGGGAAACATTTTGGAAGATGCTGAAGGAATACCTTGCCAACCATACCAGCATCCTCCGAGATTTCTCTGTGCCTTACAACTATTGGGTATCCAAGCTAGACACGTGGCATCAACAGTCTTCTCTACACTTTGGAGGTCCTGTCATGCCGCTAGAGTTTTTTTCAGAGCGGGTTCTTCGCACCGCATCTGCCTGCCAACTGAAAATGCTGACAGATTGACTTATCAGAACAAACAAGGGCTGTATTTAGCCAGACTTCTGTACACCACTGGATGACAGCAGCGGAAAACTCAAATGCGGTATTTTTTTTAATTTTTTTCTGGTGCATTCCCAAGCACCCCTTCCGACCCAAAACATGGGTATATGCTTCAGGATATCATCTGATCATGCTACCCTTGCTTTACCTTTTTTTCCAGAGTGTTTATGATACACGCATTAATTTTTAGAGGGCTACCTCAAATATTTTATTTATATGTAGTCATGGAATGACGTAAGTCTCATTGTGCTTCATTGTGCTTCTCGGAGGAAGCAAGTGTGCGAAACGCGTGTCGGGGCTCTCCATCCCGCGTCCAGGAGCAGGATGGTTAATGAGTACCTGTCATTTCCCCTTACTATCGTTGGCCCCATGTTTTTCCTTTTTCCTTCTTGCACATATTTATTAGGATTTTTTCCTGTTTTCATTTTCCATGTGTTATTCTGCAATTAGTTAGCCTATGGTACTTATTGATCTTATTAACCATTATGGTTAAGGATTATTATTCCCCTATAATTTATTGCAGCTCTTGCACTTTACTATATGATTCATTTACGCAGATTTGCTTTATCCGCATTGGTTATTTATATGTTCCATCAAATTATTTGGCTATTTTGGCTTTATTTTTTGGGGGGGCTATGCACATTGGACTACTGGCACTTTGCACCTTATATTCAGTGTACCAGCTATTTAGTATCAGCAATTATTAATTAATCTATAACATCTACTCTGGTCTGTATATGCTCCTTATTAATTATTATTTTTTGGTATAACTCATGTGGTCTTATTGTGGAGCTACTTACTGGTATTCAAGTCCGGCTATTAGGGTTTGATTTGTTACCATGAACTCTTAGCCTATATACTTAATTCTGCTATCTTTTATATTTATTATATAAAATAATTTTGAGATTATTAATTCATGCGTGCAGTGTATTTACACTATTAAGTGGCCTTTTTGATTAATCCTGCGACATCTTTCACTTGGACGTGGCATTAGTGTGTTGCCTGTTTATCTTGCCTATTGTGTGTCTCCATTCATTGGTTATCTATGATTGTTTTTTGATTAGTTTTTAGAATATTTCTAATAAATTTGCAAATATTTTTTAGCTCAAGTGTCCATTTCTTTTGGTGGGTTTTCTGAGAATTTTGTATGGTGAAGCATATGTATTGCTTGCCCGTTTCGTTGGTTTACTAAGTATCCATTCAGCAACATCTGTATTTCCTCCCCCATCCCTTTCCTGCTCTGATCCACAGCAAGGGAATAAAATATGTAAGAGAAAGTTTATTAATATTTTTTTTTCCTTAAGGTTTTGACAGATGGGCATTATGTTGTTGAGACATACATGATTAATGCCTTGTTTCCCCTCAGCTGAATTACATGTAATCCAGATTTTCTGCTTAGGCTGGAGTCACACTAAACGTATGGAAAACTGGTCCGAGTCTCCCTGCTGAGAGTCGCACAAGTGTTCTCCGTATGGTCATCCGTGTGTAATGCGTTTGTAATGCGATGATACTATTTTCTCACACCTATGTATCCGTATGGCTTAACATTTCTTACTGATTTTCCCCATTGAATTTAATGGCTCGAAGGGCTGAAATGAGGAAAATAGGATTTTTTCAAAGACTATTGGCAATTTTTTTATTTTATATACATTGCAACAAAATAATAATCAGTTGCAAATGTGGATATGCACATTATATGTATGGGCTTGTGCCAGCAGGGGCACCCCAGAGAGAGTCTATAAAAAGTACACCTGTGAAAACTCATTGATAGATACTGTACAAAATATGGTCCTGGAAAAATCCCTTTGATCTTACGCTGCAGTAAGTTGCAACTACTCTCTTCTTCAGATTTTTTTTTTTATACAAGTTTATATTTTCATTTGAACCCATGATTTGTTGTTTTGTGATAATTCACAAGATGCAAAGCATAGTGGCTCAGTGGTTAGCACTGTTACATTGCAGCACTGGGGTCCTGGATTCAAGGCCCACCAAGGGCAGTATCTACGAGGAGTTTGTGTGTTTTCCTTGTGTTTTCGTGGGTTTCCCCCCACACTCCAAAGACATATTGATAGTGGATTTAGATTGTGAGCCCCAATGGGGACAGTGATGCTGATGTCTGTAAAAGTGCTGTGGAATTAATGGGGCTATACAACCAAGTAAAAGCAAAAATAAATAAATACAAAAGGAACCTAATCAAGGCTACTTTGAATAGTGATATATTTACCGTAATTATATCCTATGTAGCAATACAGTACAAATCAAATAGATTCTTTTCAATAAGTACTATCAAGAACAAACAGTTTAACCCAGTCTAGAATTAACAATATGTATAGCACTCAGTATTTTCTATATCAAGTCATCTTTGTATATTAAGGAAAAATAAATAATGATTTCATGTTTAAGACAGCTGACAGAAGCCATAATTAATGCAAGGATAAATAACAGATTTGCTAAATGTTAAAAGGATCCAGACAATAATCTATTATCAACTACATCCATCTGTCAGCCATGTCTCTTCACGCCATCTGCTACACTGAAGACTCAGACCGTTACCCTTCAACCCCTTCCCTTCACTCAGATAAGATTAGAGAGAACTAGGCAGTTGTGCACAAGGAGCAGTGAATAGACCAACAGGGAACCAGAGACTAATGAACACTGTTGCCTGAATGAATAATCAGCATGCGATCCATGTGCCGGTTAATATCACTATGCAATAAATATGAGCACTAGAGTGAGACACTTGCATGAAAAAAAACTAACTTTTCATCTTCTCTTGCAATAGCCTTATCTAATAAACAAAAATACAATAAGAGGAGTCCAACAAATAAGCAGCTAATTGTGAGACTAGTGGATGCCTTATCCATACCTCCCAACCTTTGAAGATGGGAAAGAGGGACAAAGTTTGCGGCGCGCAAAGCGCGCCGCGGCAAATTTTAGGCCACGCCTCTGACCACACCCATTCATAATTAGTCACACCCATATCCACGTCCCAAGCACACCCATTTAGCACTGCTGATCACACTGTTTCATATACAATAGTTATAAACAAAAAAATATGGCCACACAGTGCTCCATACTGTATAATGACCACACATGATGCCCCATACTGTATAATGGCCACACATGACGCTCCATACTGTATAATGAACACACATGACGCTCCATACTGTATAATGACCGCATGCATACTGTATAATGGCCGCACATGATGCTCCATACTGTATAATGACCGCACATGATGCTCCATACTGTATAATGACCGCACATGATGCTCCATACTGTATAATGGCCGCACATGATGCTCCATACTGTATAATGACCGCATGCATACTGTATAATGGCCGCACATGATGCTCCATACTGTATAATGAACGCACATGATGCTCCATACTGTATAATGACCGCACATGATGCTCCATACTGTATAATGACCGCACATGATGCCCCATATTGTATAATGACCGCACATGATGCTCCATACTGTATACTGGCTGCACATGATGCTCCATATTGTATAATGACCGCACATGATGCTCCATACTGTATACTGGCTGCATATGATGCTCCATACTGTATAATGAACACACATGATGCTCCATACTGTATAATGGCCACACATGATGCTCCATATTGTATAATGACCGCACATGATGCTCCATACTGTATAATGACCGCACATGATGCTCCATACTGTATACTGGCCGCACATGATGCTCCATACTGTATAATGACCGCACATGATGCTCCATACTGTATAATGACCGCACATGATGCTCCATACTGTATACTGGCTGCACATGATGCTCCATACTGTATAATGACTGCACATGATGCTCCATATTGTATAATGACCGCACATGATGCTCCATACTGTATACTGGCTGCACATGATGCTCCATACTGTATAATGAACACACATGATGCTCCATACTGTATAATGACCGCACATGATGCTCCATACTGTATAATGACCGCACATGATGCCCCATATTGTATAATGACCGCACATGATGCTCCATACTGTATACTGGCTGCACATGATGCTCCATATTGTATAATGACCGCACATGATGCTCCATACTGTATACTGGCTGCATATGATGCTCCATACTGTATAATGAACACACATGATGCTCCATACTGTATAATGGCCACACATGATGCTCCATATTGTATAATGACCGCACATGATGCTCCATACTGTATAATGACCGCACATGATGCTCCATACTGTATACTGGCCGCACATGATGCTCCATACTGTATAATGACCGCACATGATGCTCCATACTGTATAATGACCGCACATGATGCTCCATACTGTATACTGGCTGCACATGATGCTCCATATTGTATAATGACCGCACATGATGCTCCATACTGTATACTGGCTGCATATGATGCTCCATACTGTATAATGAACACACATGATGCTCCATACTGTATAATGGCCACACATGATGCTCCATATTGTATAATGACCGCACATGATGCTCCATACTGTATAATGACCGCACATGATGCTCCATACTGTATACTGGCCGCACATGATGCTCCATACTGTATAATGACCGCACATGATGCTCCATACTGTATAATGACCGCACATGATGCTCCATACTGTATACTGGCTGCACATGATGCTCCATATTGTATAATGACCGCACATGATGCTCCATACTGTATACTGGCTGCATATGATGCTCCATACTGTATAATGAACACACATGATGCTCCATACTGTATAATGGCCACACATGATGCTCCATATTGTATAATGACCGCACATGATGCTCCATACTGTATAATGACCGCACATGATGCTCCATACTGTATAATGACCGCACATGATGCTCCATACTGTATACTGGCTGCACATGATGCTCCTTACTGTATAATGACTGCACATGATGCTCCATATTGTATAATGACCACACATGATGCTCCATACTGTATACTGGCTGCACATGATGCTCCATATTGTATAATGACCGCACATGATGCTCCATACTGTATAATGACTGCACATGATGCTCCATACTGTATAATGACCCCACATGATGCTCCATACTGTATTATGGCCACAGTTCTCCATACTGTATAATGACATACAGGCACGCAGCTCACACACATGCAGCATCACACACACACAGTATCACACATACACACGCAGCATCACAAACGCAGCTCACAAACACATGCAGCTTTGACACAAATGCATCACACATGCAGCCATCACACAAACACGCAGTCATCACACACACACGCAGTCATCACACACACGCAGCCATCACACACACACGCAGCCATCACACACACACACGCAGCCATCACACACGCAGCCATCACACACACACACACACACGCAGCCATCACACACACACACACGCAGCCATCACACACATGCAGCCATCACACACACCCAGCCATCACACACACACACACACACACACCCAGCCATCACACACACACACTCAGCCATCACACACACACACCCAGCCATCACACACACACACCCAGCCATCACACACACACCCAGCCATCACACACACCCAGCCATCACACACACCAGATACCTCATACACACATGACACACACACAAATGCAGCATCACACATCTCACACACACACACACATCACACACACACACAATCTCCTCTGTGGTGCAGGGGCGGCTGATCTGTCCATGTGCAGCTCTTCAGTTTCTCCGGCTGCTCACAGCTCTGCACTGTCCCGGCACCTCCCCCGTCTCTCCTTCTCTGCCGGGATAGCAGCTAAGAGCAGGAGACGCCGGAGCTCTGTGCACACACCTCAGGTAGTGAGTCGCTGACCTCTCATCTTGATCGCTGCTGGCTCTCTTCCTCAGCGTGGCACACACAGGGGGCGGGGGCGGGGGCGGGGGAGGGAATCGGTCGGGAGGAGACCCAGCATGTATAAGAAAAAAAAAACAGCCACAAACCTAATCGGGCTCTCTCTACGTCCCGGAAGTGGGCGGGGCTTCACCGGCGGCCGCAAATTCGGGATTTTAAATGCCCGAAGCGGGACAGCGGGACCCCGGTGCCAAAGCGGGACTGTCCCGCTGAAATCGGGACGGTTGGGAGGTATGGCCTTATCCTTATTTAAAAAGACATACCACAGATGCAGTCCAGGGGCCCATAGATTGAGGGGGCCCATGCAAAGGAGGCCCATGGCCAGAGTGCCTTCACCATTGGCGACATGCTGAGCAGGGAACATTCCTGCATTTCAGCTGCCTACAGGAAAAGATGGCAGTGGCGCTGCAGGAACCAGCCCCTCAGCTTCCTGTCAAGCGCTTCCGCTATCAACATAAAGATGTGGCACTTGTATATAATTCAATCGGTGCAACACTTGCATGTTCAAAAAAATATATATATATGCACCGTATTTTTCAGATTATAAGATGCACTTTTTTAACACCAAATTTGGGGGGAAATGGGGTGCGTCTTATAATTCGAATAAACCTTACCAGCGGCGGTGGAGCAGGGTCCCAGGACACTGCTGGAGGAGGCAAGAGTGGCACGTTGCTGCAGGTGGTGGACTCCGGGAAAATGGCTGCCGGGGCAGCCATGCACAGATGGAGATCACAGCACCAAGATCTCGGGAGATGAGATCTCAGCGCCAAGATCTCCATCTGCACATGCGCCGCCCCCAGCAGCCATTTTCCCCCCAGAGTCCACCACAAAGTAAACCATGGAAATACGGGGGCTCTGGGCTTTCACACAATGTTAGCAGAGCCCCTGCACCACCAAACACCCACAGTGTCACACATCCGAACACCCCTTTCTCCCAGTCTGAGGTCCGCAGCATCGCCCCACTCCTACCTCGGCCAGCAGCAACCCTGGGACCCCGCTTCACCGCAGCCACCACCCCCGATAAGCATTAAGACGTATGAATTATAAGAAAGCCCACCATTTTATTAAAAAAAGGTTTTATTCCCCTCAAAATTTGGGGTGCATCTTATAAACCACAAAATACGGTAGTTGCATGTGATATCCATGCAAAGGGCAGCCACATCTAGTGTGTGTATTATAACATATGGTGCCCTGCAAAGTCAGGTACCACAAATATCTGTCAACTGTGATGCTGTGAGAAGCCAGCTCATCAGCAATTTTTACAGACATACATATGTAATTAATGTAAGGGCTATTTTTAAGTTTGGAAGGTAGCAGCCCCCATAGGAAAACTAATAAACCCAGTAGAAGCAAACTTGCACCCCTGGGATTGAGCGGTGCTAGAGATAAGAGGCCAGCCAGTGCCTTTGCTGCGGTCGCTGTTGGACAACAGCAAAAGCTATTCAGCTGCATGGGACATAGTGTATTGCACTAAGAAGTATGCAGCAAAAGTGAAGAGAGCTGCTGCGCAGTGCCAGAAAAGAGCTAGGTTCATCACACCATGAGGAACTGTTGGCTCAGTGTACTGAATAACTATGGACAGTTGTCGTCATCGTCCCCAGAAAGCATTAAGCTACTTACCGGTAGCAGCATTTTTCGGAGGCCCATGACAGCACCACGAGAGAGGGGATCCACCCCTTAGGAACAAGAAACCCACAGAAACAAAAGGGCGGCACCTCTCCCACGTATCAGTTGTATTACAGAGCCTGAGAGGACTACCGCAGTTATTGACAAGTATACACAAACATTATATACAATATCTTTAATAAAGTAATAATCCAGATATCACACATGAGAATCTTTTTTTTTTTTTTTTTTTACATTCTAAGGAAGTGCAACCCCCACGTGAATAGGGAGGGAACTAAGGGTGCTGTCATGGGCCTCCAAAAAATGCTGCTACTGGCAAGTAGCTTAATGCCTTACTCGGACTCCCATGACAGCACCACGAGAGATTTACAGAGATGTAAGCCACCCTAGGGAGGGACTATAGCCTGCAGCACCCTTAACCCGAAGGTGAGATCTGACGAGAACCCCAAGTCCAACCGATAGTGCTTGAAAAAGGTGGAAGGGGATGACCATGTGGCCGCCTTACATATCTGGTCGATTGACACTCCAGACCTTTCCGCCCAGGATGATGGCTCGGGTAGAATGCGCCCTCAGATTCTGCAGAGCCGGACCCCACCTGCTGTGTAAGCCAGAGAGATAGCCTCCCTAATCCATTTAGCTAGTGTATATTTTGACGCTCTAACCCCTTTCCTAGGACCTTGGAAGGATAAGAATAGTGCATTATCCTTCTTCCAGTCATTAGTGACCGAAATATATTGTAAAAGGCATCTCCTGACATCCAACGTATGGAGTTCTTTCTCTTTAGGGTTATAAGGATTAGGGATAAAATAAGGTAGAACTATCTCCTGTGACCTGTGAAATTGTGATGCTACCTTTGGTAAGTAAGCTGGGTCTGGCCTGAGGATAACTCTATCATGTAAGAATTCTGTATACGGGGGGGGGGGGGTGAGTATATTCATCCGTCCGAGGGTGAGTATATTCATATTTTTTATTTTTATTCTTTATTTCTTACATGAATATGGATCCCAGGGCCTGAAGGAGAGTTTCCTCTCCTTCAGACCCTGGGAACCATCCACGATCACTTCCGATATTTGTGTCCCATTGACTTGTATTGGTATCGGGTATCGGTATCGGCGATATCCGATATTTTTTGGATATCGGCCGATCCAATCCAATACCGATACTTTCAAATATCGGAAGGTATCGCTCAACACTACTCACGGTACCATTTTGTTTTTATGTAACGGTCTGGCCCTACCGACTGCCTTAATGAATCTCGACACCCAATACTTATCGGCAACATTACATGAGAACAGTGCACCAAGCGCTGACACCTGTACTCTCAGTGTGCTTGTAGAGAGATTTAACTCTAACCCCCTCTACAGAAATTCTAATATTTGGCGTATCGGTACCCCTTCTTTGATGTCAAAATCTGAGAAAGTCAGGAACTTTCTCCAGGTTCTAGAGTAGATTTTTGTTGTTATCTGCTTTCTACTTTTTAAAATGGTATCAACCAAATTTGTGGAGAAGCCTTTCTCTTTTAATAATGACCCCTCAAACTCCATGCCGTTAAATGGAGTCCCTTCACTTGTGGATGGAATACCGGCCCCTGGAAAAGTAAATTCAGGATGTCTGGTAGCACCCAGGGATCGCCTACTGACATTGTCCTGAGCCATGCGAACCAGGTTCTCCTGGGCCAGAAAGGAGCAATCAGAATGACCTTTGCACGATCTTCTCTGATTTTCCTCACCACTAGAGGTAACAGATTCAATGGTGGGAAGGCGTAAGCCAGAAGTAAAATCCCATTTTATTAGGAAGGCATCCACTGCCAGCGGATTCGCCCTGGGATTCAAAGAACAAAAGTTTTTTACTTTTTTGTTGTCTCTTGCAGCAAATGGGTCCACCACTGGCCGACCCCATCGGCGGACAATCTGATCGAAGAAGTCTCCATTTAGAGACCATTCCCCTTGTTTTAGTATATTTCGGCTGAGAAAGTCTGCTTTTATATTTTCCTTCCCTTTGATGTGGAGAGCAGTCAAAGATTGTAAATTCATTTCTGCCTTCCGGAACAGGCGATCTGTGACCTGCATCAGTCTCGGAACGGGTTCCACTTTGATGATTTATATAGGCGACTGCCACCTGGTTGTCCGAGAGGATCCTGATGTGGTGGCCCTGCAGATACATGAGGAGTTTTTAACTGCCAACTCAATCGCCAATAATTCCCTCTGATTGGATGGGGACGTTGTGTATGGTTTCCATTGTCCCTGAACCACAATGTTATCCATGTGGGCCCCCCACCCTGGCATCCGTAGTTATCACCCGGGATATATTCGTTATCCAAGGAACCCCTGCCGATAAATTATCCCTATCCAGCCACCACTTCAGGGATTGAAGAGTTACCGGATTTAAGGTTATTTTTCCCCTAATACACCCCTCAAGATTTTGTCATTAATCAATACATATTTTTGAAGGGGTCTCGTATGAAATTGGGCCCATCTGACCGCTGGGATGCATGATGTTAGGGACCCTAGCAGGGGCATAGCTTGTCGAAGGGTAATAAAGGGTGTATTGATTGCCTTTAATACCTGATGCTGAATCTGATCTAATTTATTTATTGGGAGAAGACACTGTTGTGAAGATGAATCTAACAATAACCCTAAAAACTTTTGAACTTTTAGGGGCTGCAACCGGGATTTTTCATAATTAATTTTCCAGCCCAGGTGTTCCAATTTAACTCTAGTTATCTCTAATTGTGACAAACCGTGTTCCATTGAGTTCTCTGCTATGAGGAAATCATTAAGGTAGGGGACAATAAGAATATTAGATTCCCGTAAATGTGCGATAACCTCCGCAATTATTTTTGTAAATACTCTAGGGGCAGAAGTTATACCGAAGGGAAGTGCTCTGTACTGAAAATGGTGAACTACTCCCCCCATTACTACTGCTACCCTTAGGACCCGTTGGAAATCTTCATGAATGGGCACATGATAATAGGCATCTTTTAAATCCACTACTACCATAAAACAATTTTTGAACAGCATCTTTATTGTTGAGTTGATAAGATTCCATCTTAAAGGTATGTTTAACTAGGTAAGTATTAAGATGTCTAAGATTTATGATGGTCCTATAAATCAGGCTTCTGAATAAGAAATAGGGGAGAATAAAATCCCTTTCCTCTATCAGACTTTGGAACCTCAATAAGGACATTTTTAGAACAAAGAGACCACACTTCTTCTAAAGCCGACTGTTCCAGAGGGGAAGAGCGTAAAGGAGTCAATTTAAAATTATCCCGTGGGGTGCAGATAAAGTCAAGCATGAGACCCCGAGAAATAGTGTTTCGTACCCAAACACTATTTGTGATCTCTGACCATTCTGAATAGAAATGCAATAGTCTACCCCCCCACCAGGATGAGGGGGCAAGTAAGGCAATCTAATCTATGTAGATATAATGATCTCACCCCCTCCCCCTTCTTGAGACCTCACCGTCTGCTGGATACAGGGGGCACATAGTTTTTTAGGGCACGGATCAGGTAAGGGAACTCCGCAGATGGCACACTCAAAACATATGAGGGGAATCACGTCACTGGGTGAACTTTCACGAAGATCACTTACCAGCGGCTGCCCAAAGAAATACCAGAATATGAGGGGGATTCTTCCTGGCTGATGCTCCAGACCCCTGTCTGGAGGAGCTTTTGTGGCCAGATTCACTGCTCCTTCTGTCATGCTCCTTTTCTTTGGGCTTCTGGGACACCTCTTCCAGCAGCTGAGGCTGCTGATCATGGTCACTCTCCATCCTCACAATATGAGGCCAGAAGCAAGGACTGGAGCTCTTCATACAATCCCTCCTCCGGTCAGCAGATGTCCCCTGATTTGCTGCCTGCCTCCCCCCAGGTGCAGGAGGTAGTCTCCGGGGGCCGATTGCTAGCAGCGTGCAATTGCCGGTGGGCGCCACCATCTTGGATGCACTGCGCATGCGTGGGACCCCGAAACCCGGAAGTGACTGCCGGCTCCGCCCCCGATGTCACCCTGGCTCTCAGCACTTCCTGTCGGCACTCCAGAGCCGCGTGGGATGCCCAGCTAACCTGCAGCATGCCGGGTGGCGCCCCCAAATGCCACCACAGACAGAGCCCCCAGCCGCACCATCCTACCGGAAGGAGGAGACCCAGGGGACATACTCACCTAGCGCTGGTCTGGGAGACAGGACACCACCGGCGAACGCTCCCTGCTGAGAATGTCACCACCGTGCAGTCCTGCCAGGACCACCGTGACATCTCCAGGATCTCCACACCGGCCGAGGTAGGAGACCGGAGTCGGCCAGCCTGGGATCCTTTTGTAAAATTTGTAGGATCCCGTCCTTTCAGGAACAGGAAACCAACTGATACGTGGGAGAGGTGCCGCCCTTTTGTATCTGTGGGTTTCCTGTTCCAAAGTGGCGGATCCCCTCTCTTGTGGTGCTGTCATGGGAGTCCGAATAAAAAGCATGTTTTTATTTCCCCTGTTCCACATGAGGTCTTGACATTGCTCATTGAAACAAACTGATCCTGTATCCCTTCAACTTCCCTTACTATTCTGCTGAGGACAGCCAGCCACACGGCTAGGCCACAGTGACAGTTGGCTGCCATTACGCTCCGGTGCGGTGAAGGCCAACCCAGACAGACATACCAATACATTGTAACACCAAGTCAAATTACATTTCTGTGAAATTAACCTGTCCAGTTATGAAGCAACACTGATTGTGAATCAATTTCTCCTGCTGTTGTGCAAACAGAAAATACAACAGGTAGCAATTATAAGCAATTAGCATGACAACCCCTATTAAATGAGTGGTTCTGTAGGTGGTGACCACAGACCATTTCTCTGTTCTCATCCTTTATGGCTGTTTTGGTCACTTTTGCATTTTGACATTGCTCTCACCCCTAGAGGTACAGTAGCAACCCACAGAAGTAGCTCAGGTTGTGCAACTCAACCAGGATGGCACACCGATGCAAGTTGTGGCAACAAGGGTAGCTGTGCCTGTCAGAACAGTGTCCAGAGCATGGAGCAGATACCAGGAGACAGGCCAGTAAACAATCTAGCAGCAGGACCACTAACTCCTCCTTTGTGCAAGGGGGAACAGGAGGAGCAATGCCAAAGACCTGCAAAATGACATCCAGCAGGTAACTAACATCCATGTGTCTGTTCAAACAGACTCCATTAGGGTGGTATGAGGGCCTGATGTCCACAAGTGAGCAATGTGCTTATACCCAAACACTGTGCATGGCGATTGTCATTTGCCAGAGAACAAAGATTGGCAGATTTGACATTGGCGTCTTGTGATCTTCATGGATGAGAGCACACTGAGCACGTGACAGACGTAACAGACCCTGGAGACGCCGCGGAGAATGTTCTGCTGCCTGCAACATCTTTCTGCATTAATGGTTTGGCAGTGGGTCAGTAATGTTGTGGGGAGGCATTTCTTTGGAGGGCCACACAGCCCTCCTTTTGCTAGCCAGATGTACCCTCACTGCCATTAGGTACCATGATGAGATTATCAGACACATTGCGAGACCATATGCAGGTGCACTAGCCTGCCCATTTTCCAGACCTGAATCCAATCAAGCAAATCTGGGACATGGCTCGTTCCATCCACCAACGACAAGTTGCAACACAGACTGTACAGGAGTTGACTGATGCTTTAATCCAGGTCTGGGAGGAGATCAGTCAGGAGAACATCCTGCGCCTCATCAGGACCATGCCCAGGTGTTTAAGGGAGGTCATACAGGCATGTGGGAGGCCACACACACACACTACTGAGAATAATTTCCTTGTCTTGAGGCATTTTACTGAAGTTGGACTGGTCTGTAATTTGATTTTCCACTTTCATTTTGAGTATCATTCCAAAACCAGACATCCATGGGATGGGATGCATTCCTAGGTCGAAAGGCACTTAAGCTACTGGGGAAGAGCCGATAGTCGACCTGAGCATGGCCAATGCTCAAGACGAGCCAGGAACAAAGTCTCAAACACGTCTTGGTGCTGATATCGCTTTGTTGAAAAGGAAGATCTAAAGCTATAGAAATATCAAAGCTCGAAACTTAAGAGTATATGAACCATGAACAAAGGAAAACTCGAGATCAAAGCCAAAATGGACAGAACAGGACTCAACTTACTCAGAATTAGCGAACTAAGAAACGCAATCCAGACATTCCCAGTGAAACAAACTGGGTCTACTATTCTGGCAATTATAACTAAAAAAGTAATGGTGTTGCTTTTATCTTGAATTGAAGATTCGCCACCACGGTCCTTAAGTACAATGTAGTCAATAATAGAGTCCGTTCGGTACGACTACAAGGAGCACCAATTCATGTTACAGTTATACAAGTCCACTCACAAACAGATGGCGAGTAGGAGGTTGTTGAACTATTCTACAATCAAGTTAAAAAAGAAATTGACAAGATGCCAAAGCAAGACTTACTCATTATCATGGGAAACTTCAATGTCAAAATGGACCAAGGCAAACATGAAATCGTTGTTGAAGATTTTGGACGGAACAAAGCTGGAGGAAGATTCATTGACTTTTGTATGACCAATCAACTGCCCATTATGAACACCATCTTCCATTATCACCAGCGGAGACTCTACACATGGAGATTACTGAATGGGGCCTGTAAGATTCAGATTTGACTACGTATGTGTTCGCCAAAGATGGAGGTCATCGATCATTACCACAAAAACAAGGCCTAGAGCTAACTGTGGAACTGATCATGAACATTTGACAGCAAAGACTAGACTCAAGCTACTCAAACGGACTAGACAACAGGTTGTTTCCAACTTCGATTTGACTAACATACGGTCTGCACAACCGATTTAGATCACTGGACATGGATGAAAGGAAGCTTGAGGAATTATGGACACATAAAAAAAAGACTATAATTACTGAAGAAGTCAGAAAGACAAGAAAAGAGGAGGAAGAGACCCCCACAGCTATGATTAATGGAAGAGACCCTAAAAATTATAGAAGCCGAACGGTAAAAAAAAAAAAAAAGGTACAACACAGGAAGAAGACAACATCAGTATAAGTCTAAAGAGCCATTTGAGCAGACTAAGAGCTTTATTACCAAAATATATAAACAGAGAGAGAGAGAGAGAGAGAGATAATATCTGAATAGCAAGACCAGGAAGGCATATCAAAAGATCAAAAAGATAAGACAAAAGTTTCAACCAAAAGTGGTAATTTTGAAAAACACCAATGGGAACAAACTAAAATGACCCAGAACGATCAAGGAAAGATGGAAAGAATATACAGAGCAGCTCTACAAGAACGACTCAATGATACGTAGTCTGGAAATGATCGCGAACTGAACATCTTGAAAGACGAAGTCATTGCTGCGATAAAGCTTTTGTAAAAAAAAAAAAAAAAAAAAAGAAGTGCACTTTGATGTGACAATATTCCAAGAGAGGTAATAAAGTCTTCTGAAGCAGCAATTTATGTCATCACACGCCTGTGTCAACAGATATGGACAAGTGGCAAATGGCCCAAGGACTGGACAAGATGAGTGCTTATTCCTATTCCAAAGAAGGGAGATGCTACCAACTGTTGAAACCATCAGACTATTGCGTTTATATCTCTACAAAAGAGGACTACAGCCTTACTTTGACAAAGAGCTGTCAAATGAACAAGCAGGATTCAGAAAAGGCAGAGCAACAAGAGATGCAAGCTAGATAGATAATGGAAAATAGGTGTACCGAACCATCTGATCAGCCTCATAAGGAATCTTACATCGGCCAAGAAGCAACACACAGTACACGGTGACATGGCATGGTTCAAATTAGATCCAAGACTGCATCTGGTCACCATTTCTCTTCATTTTGCTTTGAAAGTAGAATCTTATTTCAGGAAGGCTGCAGTGGCCACAAAAGAATAAGTTATCAAAATTTCTATACGAATCATCAACAATCTTAAACATGTAGATGATACCACATTGATAGCAACAAGCTGGAAGTTGTAAAGAACTTTGACCTACTTGGATCACCAATCACTGAAGATGCAGCGACAACACAGAAAGTCAATAGAAGAATAGCTATTGTATTGTAAGGTGACATCAAGCCCGGCTTGATAGATACCTATCCATTACTAATCCTATAGTTGTTAAGGGGTTACATAAAGACACAGCCAGAATACAGTATTTTAATGAAATAAAACACTACACAGTTTCCCATCTTTATTGTGCTCCTAATTCCTGCTACGCCCTCGATCACCTGTAAAAAAATAAATTAATAAACCAACACAAGTACTCCCTGGTCCGACGTAATCCAAGTGTCCCACGACGATCTCCCCTATAGAGCAGTCACATCAGGAGATGTGACCACTCCACAGGGCCTCCAGTGACACAATGACAGGAGATAATTAGCGATGAGAGAGTGTACTCATTGCTCGGGTTTTCCTGAGCACGCTCGGGTGACCTCCGAGTATTTATGACTGCTTGGAGATTTAGTTTTCATCACGGCAGCTGTTATGGTTCCCAATGGCAGGGGAACATCAGAAACATAGAAAAACGGACAAGCTCTCGGGTGATGGAAACTAGAGCTGACCGCGATGCTAAACCTATACACACAACTAATAGTAGCCAGGGAACGTGCATACGTTTTTGCTAGACGTCTCGCACCAGCCGGAGGACTAACTACCCCTAATAGATGAAACACAGTCCTGGCTTGCCTCCAGAGGAAAATTCCCCACAGGAGATAGTAGCCCCCCACATATAATAACGGTGAGTTAAGGTGAAAAGACAAACGTAGTATGAAAACAGATTTAGCACAGCGAGGCCCACTAACTAGATAGCAGAAGGATACAATAGTGGACTTCGCAGTCAGCTACAAAACCCTATCAAAAACCATCCTGAAATTACCTTAAACTCATGTGCCAAGTCATGGCACCGGAGTGGCAATTTCAGCCCACAAGAGCTTCCAGCTGCAGAGAATCACATAACTGCAAACTGGACAAAACATACAAAAATAGACTAAGGACAGAAATGTCCAACTTAGCTGGTCAGCAGACTGGGAGCAGGTACATGCAACAGAAAGACTCTGGTTACATTGATGGCCGGCATTGGAATGACTGAGGAACAAGGCTAAATAGGAAACTCCCACATCCTGATAGAAACAGGTGAAAAGCTCACAAGACACCAGTACCACAAGCGACCACTGGGGGAGCCAAATAACCGAATCACAACAGTACCCCCCCCTTAAGGAGGGGGCACCGAACCCTCACAAGAACCACCAGGGCGATCTGGATGAGCCCTATGAAAGGCACGGACCAAATCAGAGGCATGAACATCTGAAGCTGAAACCCAAGAATTATCCTCCTGACCGTAGCCCTTCCACTTAACCAGATATTGAAGTCTCCGTCTGGAAACACGGGAGTCCAAGATTTTCTCCACCACGTACTCCAATTCACCCTCAACCAGCACAGGAGCAGGAGGCTCAACAGAAGGCACAACTGGCACCTCATACCTCCGCAATAACGACCGATGGAAAACATTATGGATAGCAAAGGATGCTGGGAGGTCCAAACGAAAAGACACAGGGTTAAGAATTTCCAAAATCCTATAAGGACCGATGAACCGAGGCTTAAACTTAGGAGAAAAGACCCTCATAGGGACAAAACGGGAAGACAACCACACCAAGTCCCCAACACGAAGACGAGGACCAACACGACGATGGCGATTAGCAAAATGCTGAGTCCTCTCCTGGGACAACTTTAAATTGTCCACCACCTGACCCCAAATACGATGCAACCTGTCCACCATAGTATCCACTCCAGGACAATCCGAAGATTCCACCTGACCAGATGAAAAACGAGGATGGAACCCCGAATTGCAAAAGAAAGGGGAAACCAAAGTGGCAGAACTAGCCCGATTATTAAGGGCAAACTCTGCCAACGGCAAAAAGGTGACCCAGTCATCCTGATCAGCAGACACAAAACACCTCAAATAAGTCTCCAAGGTCTGATTAGTACGCTCCGTCTGGCCATTCGTCTGAGGATGAAATGCAGACGAAAAAGACAACTCAATGCCCATCCTGGCACAAAACGCCCGCCAAAATCTGGACAAAAACTGAGATCCCCTGTCAGAAACTATATTCTCCGGGATACCATGCAACCGAACCACATTCTGAAAAAACAGAGGCACCAACTCAGATGAGGAAGGCAACTTGGGCAAAGGTACCAAATGAACCATCTTAGAAAAACGGTCACACACCACCCAGATGACAGACCTTCTCTGAGAAACAGGGAGATCAGAAATAAAATCCATAGAGATGTGTGTCCAAGGCCTCTTAGGAATAGGCAAGGACAACAACAATCCACTAGCCCGAGAACAACAAGGCTTGGCCCGAGCACAAACATCACAAGACTGCACAAAAGTACGCACGTCCCGAGACAGGGAAGGCCACCAGAAGGACCTAGCCACCAAATCCCTGGTACCAAAAATTCCCGGATGACCTGCCAACGCAGAAGAATGAACCTCCGAGATGACTCTACTGGTCCACTCATCCGGCACAAACAATCTACCAGGCGGACAACGATCAGGCCGATCCGCCTGAAACTCTTGTAACGCACGTCGCAGGTCAGCGGAGACAGCAGACAATATCACCCCATCCTTAAGGATACCCGTAGGTTTGGAATCACCAGGGAAATCAGGTTCAAAACTCCTAGAAAGGGCATCAGCCTTCACATTTTTAGAACCTGGCAGATACGAGACCACAAAATTAAACCGAGAGAAAAACAACGACCAGCGCGCCTGTCTAGGATTCAGACGTCTGGCCGACTCAAGATAAATCAAATTCTTGTGATCAGTCAAGACCACCACCTGATGTCTAGCACCCTCAAGCCAATGACGCCACTCCTCGAATGCCCATTTCATCGCCAAAAGCTCCCGATTACCAACATCATAGTTTCGCTCGGCGGGCGAAAATTTTCGAGAAAAGAACGCACAAGGTCTCATCACTGAACCATCTGAACTTTTCTGTGACAAAACCGCCCCCGCTCCAATCTCGGAAGCATCAACTTCCACCTGAAAAGGAAGTGAAACATCAGGCTGGCGCAATACAGGGGCAGAAGAAAAGCGGCGCTTAAGCTCTCGAAAGGCCTCCAGAGCAGCAGGAGACCAATCGGCAACATCAGCACCTTTTTTAGTCAAATCAGTCAAAGGCTTGACCACGCTAGAAAAACCAGTTATGAATCGACGATAAAAATTAGCAAAGCCCAAAAATTTCTGAAGGCTCTTAAGAGAAGTCGGCTGCGTCCAGTCACAAATTGCCCGAACCTTAACAGGATCTATCTCAATAGAAGAAGGGGAAAAAATGTACCCCAGAAAATAAATCTTCGGAACCCCAAAAACACACTTTGCACCCTTTACAAACAGAGAATTGGTCCGCAAAACCTGAAAAACCTTCCTAACCTGTTGAACATGAGACTCCCAGTCATCCGAAAAAATCAAAACATCATCCAGATACACAACCATGAATTTATCCAGATATTCACGGAAAATATTGTGCATAAAAGACTGAAAGACCGAAGGGGCATTTGACAAACCAAAAGGCATTACCAAATACTCAAAATGGCCCTCGGGCGTATTAAATGCGGTTTTCCACTCATCCCCCTGCTTAATTCGCACCAAATTATACGCACCACGAAGATCAATCTTAGAGAACCACTTAGCTCCCTTAATGCGAGCAAATAAATCTGTCAGCAATGGCAAAGGATACTGATATTTGACTGTGATCTTATTTAAGAGTCTATAATCAATACAAGGTCTCAAAGAACCATCTCTTTTGGCTTCAAAAAAGAACCCTGCTCCTAAAGGAGACGAAGAAGGACGAATATGTCCTTTTTCCAAGGACTCCCTAATATACTCTCGCATAGCAGCATGTTCAGGTACAGACAGATTGAATAAACGACCCTTAGGAAATTTACTGCCAGGAATCAAATCTATGGCGCAATCACAATCTCTGTGAGGGGGAAGAGAATTAAGAGTAGACTCCTCAAAAACATCACAATAATCAGACAAAAAAGCCGGGATCTCAGAGGGAATAGATGAAGCAATGGAAACCAAAGGTGCGCCCCCATGATTTCCCTGACATCCCCAGCTTAGTACAGACATTGTTTTCCAGTCAAGGACTGGGTTATGGGTTTGCAACCATGGCAATCCCAGCACTAATACATCATGTAGATTAAACAACACAAGGAAGCGAATCACCTCCTGATGGTCTGGAGTCATACGCATAGTCACTTGTGCCCAGTATTGTGGTTTATTACTAGCCAATGGTGTAGAATCAATACCCTTTAAAGGTATAGGGACTTCCAGAGGCTCTAGATCAAACCCACAGCGCCTGGCAAAGGACCAATCCATAAGACTCAAAGCGGCACCAGAATCCACATAAGCATCCGCGACAATAGAAGATAACTAACAAATTAAAGTCACAGACAAAATAAACTTGGACTGCAAAGTGCCAATAGCAGAGGATTTAGCAACTTTGTTTGTTCGTTTTGAGCATGCTGATATAACATGAGTTGAATTCCCACAATAGAAGCACAACTTATTTTTGCGCCTATAATTCTGTCGTTCGCTTCTGGACAGAAAACTATCACATTGCATACTCTCTGGTACCCTCTCAGAAGACACCGCCAAATGGTGCACAGGTTTGCGTTCCCGTAAACGCTGATCAATCTGAATAGCCATTGTCATGGACTCATTCAGACCCGTAGGCGTAGGAAACCCCACCATGACGTCTTTTACGGCATCAGAGAGACCTTCTCTGAAATTTGCCGCCAGAGCGCACTCATTCCACTGAGTAAGCACAGACCATTTTCGAAATTTTTGGCAATATATTTCGGCTTCATCTTGCCCCTGAGAGAGGGCTATCAAGGCCTTTTCAGCCTGTATCTCTAAATTAGGTTCCTCATAAAGCAACCCTAAGGCCAGAAAAAACGCATCCACATTGAGCAACGCAGGATCCCCTGGCGCTAATGAAAATGCCCAATTTTGAGGGTCACCCCGCAATAATGAAATCACTATTTTAACCTGCTGTGCAGGATCTCCAGCAGAGTGAGATCTCAGAGAAAGAAACAATTTACAATTGTATTTAAAATTCAGAAAACAAGATCGATCTCCGGAGAAAAACTCTGGTAAAGGAATTTTAGGTTCAGACCGAGGAGCATGTATAACAAAATCTTGTATATTCTGAACTTTAGCAGCAAGATTATTCAAATTTGTAGCCAGACTCTGGAGATCCATATTTCAACAGATAAAATCTGAGCCATTCAGGGGTTAAGAAGAGAGGAAAGCAGGAGACTGCAATTAGAGCTGGAGTGCAACTTCAGAGGGAAAAAAAAAAAAAAAAAATTCCACACAGTTCCTTTTTCTCTCCTGCTTCAGCCCATAGATTAAACATGTAGGCCGGCCATACTGTTATGGTTCCCAATGGCAGGGGAACATCAGAAACATAGAAAAACGGACAAGCTCTCGGGTGATGGAAACTAGAGCTGACCGCGATGCTAAACCTATACACACAACTAATAGTAGCCAGGGAACGTGCCTACGTTTTCGCTAGACGTCTCGCACCAGCCGGAGGACTAACTACCCCTAATAGATGAAACACAGTCCTGGCTTGCCTCCAGAGGAAAATTCCCCACAGGAGATAGTAGCCCCCCACATATAATAACGGTGAGTTAAGGTGAAAAGACAAACGTAGTATGAAAACAGATTTAGCACAGCGAGGCCCACTAACTAGATAGCAGAAGGATACAATAGTGGACTTCGCAGTCAGCTACAAAACCCTATCAAAAACCATCCTGAAATTACCTTAAACTCATGTGCCAAGTCATGGCACCGGAGTGGCAATTTCAGCCCACAAGAGCTTCCAGCTGCAGAGAATCACATAACTGCAAACTGGACAAAACATACAAAAATAGACTAAGGACAGAAATGTCCAACTTAGCTGGTCAGCAGACTGGGAGCAGGTACATGCAACAGAAAGACTCTGGTTACATTGATGGCCGGCATTGGAATGACTGAGGAACAAGGCTAAATAGGAAACTCCCACATCCTGATAGAAACAGGTGAAAAGCTCACAAGACACCAGTACCACAAGCGACCACTGGGGGAGCCAAATAACCGAATCACAACAGGCAGCTGAATGATTTACAGCTACTAGCCAGGCTAAGTACATGTGGGGGTTGCCTGGTTGCTAGGGAATCCCCACATGTAATCAAGCAGACTAGTAGCTGGAATTCATTCAGCTGCCGCGATGAAAACAATCTCTGAGCAGTCAAAAATACTCGTAGGTCACCCGAGTGTGCTCGGGAAAACCTGAACAATGAGTGCACTCGCTCATCACTAGAGATAATGGCTCCTGCAGTGGTATCACTGAGGGTTCATCGGAGTTTGTGCTCTCACTTTACGGCACTGCTGCATGAGAATTTTCTCACACAGCGTTGTCGGTGACAGCATGAGCTAAGAACTCAGATGACCTCTAGGCGGCGGAGGGATACAGTGCGGAGGATTACCTCCAGTCACTGTATCACCAGAGCTGTGTAGAGCGGTCACATCTCCCGATGTGACCGCTCTACACGGCAGATCATCGTGGGACAATCGTTATTAAATGGATTACGTTGGGACAGTGAGTATATTGTTGGTTTAGTATTTTTTTTGCAGGTGATCGAGGGCGTCAGGGTTTAGCTGTATGGTGAGTATGTACTGTATGTGTGTATGTATTTTTTTTTTTTACTATTCAACCCAGTAGCCAGATGATGGGACTAATACTGTCCCATCATCGGCTAATGCTGTCACAGTTCTATGTGACAGCAGACATAGCTGGATGGGACTAGTAGTCCCATTGGACGATGCCTGCCTACACACAGACCCACACACACATACACACACAGCCCCGCACACATTCACAGCACACAGTCTCCGCCCACACACTCTTCCTCCTTCCTTTCTGCAGCGTTTCTCACACACAGCTTCGCAGCAAAACCGCAGATCTTTTTAAAACTGCAGTTTTGCTGTGGATTTGCCTGACTCAATGGAAGTCAATGGGTGCAGAAACTCTGCAGATCGACAAAAAGAATCGACATGCTGTGGAAAAAAAAAAAATGCTGCAAATCTGCGCGTATTTTTCCCCAGCATGTGCACAACACGTTGACTTACAATGGTAGTGCATTACACTGCGGATTTGATGCAATTCCGTGTGTCGAAAAATGCTGCGGGTCTGCATCAAAATCCGCAACGTGCACATAGCCTTAAAGTATTCTAATTTACTGAGATAATGACTTTTGGGTTTTCTTTGGCTGTAAGCCATAATCATCAACATTAACAGAAATAAACACTTAAAATAGATCACTCTGTTTGTAATGACTATCTAATATACGAGTTTCACTTTTTGTACTGAAGAACTAAAATAAATTAACTTTTTGATTATATTTTAATTTTGTGAGAAGAACCTGTATATGGAAAGAAGAGAAAGGAAGCAATGCAGCGGGGGAACATCCAGAGAGGCAAGTAATTATTATTAATTTTTTTTTTTATATATTTTTTTTTTAACACAATGGGGAGAGCCGGGGGGTGGGGGGAGTTGGATAGAACCTTTTGTAATTAATTGGGGTGTGTGCTAGGATGCTATAAAAGTACTTAGAATTATATGGTGTGGGGTGTTAGCATGCTATAGAATAATTTATAATGAATTGGGGTGGAGGACATTGTGAATTTATAAATGAATTGGAGGTCTGGGGGATGCTATTAGAGACTTCTAATGAATTGGGGAGTGGAAGAGGATGCTATACATAGGGGAATTTTTATTCAGGAGGCAAATGTATATGTGACCTTGTTATTTTCAGGGTGGCATTGATGAGCATGGCAACATGAGTAGAGTTGAATGAATTTGCTTGGGTCCCTGCTTATTCGGCAACCTATAGCGCTTACCGAATAAGCTGCAGAGGGAACCTGGCTTCCTGCATTGCAGAGGCTAATCAGCTGTTCGGCTCAACAGCTGCATGTGTCACGGCTATGTGACAGTCACAACACATGAATGGAGAGCCTGTTTGTTGTGCTTTCCATGCATTTGTTGT